>NC_069711.1:21904072-22204072 GCF_027358585.1 Pangasianodon hypophthalmus | reverse complement strand
CTAATGCAACCCCGATCAGAGGCTAATAGCAAGTCATTGACTACTTTGACTAATGCTGTCTCTGTGCTGTGGTGGGGCCTGAAACCTTACTGATAAAGTTCATAGATATTATTACTTTGTAGATATGAAATTAGCTGCTGCGCTACTACCTTCTCTAGTATTTTAGATAGAAAGGGAAGGTTTGAAATCGGCCTATAGTTAGTTAAAACCAGATATGCTGTTCCAAAAGGACCCAATGAGAGGCCAAGCTTATACATTAGATAGCAGCTGTTAGTATCTAATCTTGTAGATCCCTTAATTATACATTTACATAGAGATATGACACATTATTTTACATGTATTTCAGACACTTCAGGATCCAGAGAAGAGGGTCCTGAACAGCAGTGACAACACAAGTAAAAGGGCTTTCAACAGCTCCTGGTATAAGGACAATTCATGGCTTGAATATTCTGTAAGTCAAGATTCAATGCTTCACCTGTAGGCATTTTTCTCTGCCCAATACACCTGAATCTGCCTTCACATCACAATCAGGTTTTTGTAACTGAAAAAGGCACTGTTTAACAATTCTGGGTTTAACATTGAAGAACTGAATTATCACTTGTGGAAAGATGGAAAGTCTTCGTCATGTTTCAGAGGTGCTGATTTGAGTAACTTACTCTATCCTAAGATGGTAAAGTCTGGTCAAGCCACAGTTGTTGCCTCTACGGTATCACAGACTTTAAAGATGTCGCTGGTTAATGCACATTCGATTACAAACAAAACTTTCATTCTAAATGATGTTATTTCACATAATGTTTTGGACTTTTTCTTTATTACAGAGACTTGGATAAATGTTGATGAGTGGAGTCTATGTCATGATCTTTGCCCAACTGACTATAACTTAATAAATACCCCCAGATCAGTGGGTCGTGGTGGGGGTCTAGCTACGGTGTGCAAACAGCAGTTTAAATGTCACCGTTTATCGCCCATGAACTACTTGAGTTTTGAAGTTCAGTTATTAAAACTGGACTTCTCTACGCCTGTTTTGGGTGTGGTCATTTATCGACCTCCAAAGTATAGTCAGGCTTTTATCCAGGAATTCTCTGACTTTTTATCTCTGACTAGTTTGTTACTGTCTGATCATATCTTAATTGTTTGTAATTTTAATATTCATATTTGTTGTCCTGGGAAGCCTTTGGTTAAGGAGTTTTCAGACTTAATGGACTCATTTAATTTTATCCAACATGTCTCAGGCCCTACCCATGAGAAAGGACATACTTTGGACCTTGTTTATTCCTTAGGGTTGTCAATTTGTGATGTTGATGTTAATGACATTTGTATTTCTGATCATATGCCTGTTATTTTTCAGTGTATATGTGCTGAATGAAATGAGGGCGAGTCAGTCCTCTTATGTTTGCTCTCGTGCAATTACTCCATCTACACCACAGGCTTTTGGCGAGATCTTTAGTACCTTTTCTGATGTATCATGGTTGGAGTCTGCACCTCTCACGGCTGATCCAGATGAGTTACTTACTGTTTTTAACTCTGTTTGTTCTGACGTCTTGGACTCTTTGCTCCTTATAAGATTAAGCATTGTAAGGCAAATTATCAGCCTTGGTTTACTGAACATACTTGTGTTCTCAGACAGCAGTGTAGGAAGGCAGAACGGGCCTGGAAGAAAAATAAACTTCTGGTCTTTCATCAGATTTTACGAGATTCACTTCTTAGATATCAGAAAGCTGTAAAGGATGCTAAAGCAGCCTATTTTTCAAATATTATATCGCAGCACTCAAACTCACCAAAAATTTTGTTTCAGACCATTAACAGGTTTCTTAATCCAAATGCTGTCACGATACCTCCATCTACAAAGTGTTGTGAGAAGTTTTTTAATGTTTTGTCTGGAAAAACTAAAAACATTAGGTCCAGGTTTTGTGAGTTAGATGGAAAGGTAGGAGATGACTCTATTAATGTCAATACTTTTGAGGAGTTTGATCTGGTTTCATCTGTTGATGTAGGTCATATTATTGCTCAATTGAAACGTTCAGCTACCAGTTGGGATATTTTGCCCTCGGGTTTGCTTGGTGCGACAGCTGATTTTATTGGGCCGAGTATTACATCTATTGTGAACTGTAGCCTCTCTACAGGTATTTTTCCATCATGTCTTAAACAAGCGGTCTTTCAGCCCCTTCTCAAGAAGCCTGCTTTCGACCCTTTGGATTTGATGAATTATCAGCCAATTTCAAAGCTGCCTTGTATTTCAAAAATATTGGAGAAAGTGGTTTTATCTCAGCTGAGTTCCTTCTTGGCTGAAAATGATGTGCTAGATGCTTTTCAGTCTGGTTTCAGGGCAGGACATAGCACTGAATCAGCTTTATTGCGAGTTTCCAATGATTTGTTACTCACTGCAGACTCGGGTAGTCAAGGAGCTTTAATTATGCTCGACCTTAGTGCCACTTTTAATTTAATAGATCATGATATCCTTATTAAACATTTAAGCATGTTGTGGGTCTGAGAGGGAAGGTTTTAAAATAGTTTTCTTCTTATTTGAAGGAAAGATCCTTTTCAGTGAGGGTTGGGGAATTCCTCAGGGCTCCATTTTGGGGCCTATTCTGTTTTCACTATTTTTGCTGCCTTTAGGCCTTATTTTTAAAAAACACAGTATGTCTTATCATCTTTATGCTGATGATATTCAGCTTTATTTACCTATTAGATCTGGAGGACCAACTTCTCACTCATCTTTGTTATTATGTGTTGAGGAGGTGAAGTCCTGGTTAGAGCAAAATCGCCTCCAGCTAATTGCGACTAAATCTGAAGTTATCATTTTTGGGCCAAATAAGGTTGACAGTGATATAAAAGATGTTTTAGGTCCATGGACAACAAATGTCCGGTCCCAAATGGGTGTAATTTTTGACTCAGCTGTAACGTTTTGATCATCAGATTAAATGTGTGGTGAAAAGTTGCTTCTTCCAGTTGAGGACTATTGCAAAAATCAAATCTTTTTTTGTCTGTTGCTGATCTTGAGCTAGTGATTCATGCACTTATCTCCCCCCCTTTGGACTATTCATTTGGGAGTAAGTCAATCTCTTATTTCAAAATTGCAATTTGTCCAGAGTGCAGCTGCGAGGCTCCTTACTAGCACAAAGAAAAGGGAGAATATTACTCCGGTTATGGAAAAGCTGCATTGGCTTCCCTTTAAATATCGGATTCAGTATCAGGTGTTGCTGTACGTTTTTAAAGCTGTCCATGATATGGCCCCAGAATATATTACGGATCTGATTCATATGAACTCTGGCAGACCTCAAAGAACACTTAACTGCTTACTGCTCTCAGTTCCGCCTGAAAACTAAAGGGGATCAGGCATTTTTGGTTGCTGGCCCAAGACTGTGGAATGCTCTTTGACCTGAGATCAGATTTGCACCCTCAGTTGATGTTTTCTATGGCTTTTAATTGTTGATTTTCGAAAGATGTAAATTGTATTAATTTTTTCTTCAAGGTTTTTTTTTTTTTTTTTTTTTTTGATTTTTGTTTTACCATCCTTGTATTATAGTGCTGGTGTACAGTCCTTTGGTCTACTTTGTAGTGGAAAGGGCTCTATAAATAAAGTAGACTTGAGACTTGAGTAGACTATTTTTTGCATGTTGATGTCATTCATTTTGTCATGAATTAATTAATGCTATGATATTGCCTTCTTTGTAATACAAAATAAAAAAATATACTGTTTTATATAGTGAGAGTGTGTGTTTAAAGCATTGGCATATTATTATTGTGATGCTTTTTAGTCTTCTGTGTCAAGCACAACTCAAGGAAAAGATATGCGTCCGCTTTAGCCAGAGTTTAAAACCACAGCATCAGCTTCCAGTAATCACTAAATGATGGATACTTGGGCTTAGATCAGCTGCATATTGTCTTCCCTGGGAGCCCGTTAGAAGAAAAACAAAGAGTACAGTGTAAGGTGATCATCTTGCTGTGTGTGACGCAAACATGAAATGCAGGAAAATAAACCAGAAAGAAACTTGCTAGTGCTCTTAACTTGTAGCTTCTCAGATGTTTTATCATAGAAGAAAAAATTTATTATAGACCACACCTTCAGAAACACTATGAATAGGCTTAAACTATGTTTATAAAAGCTTTTGGATCAGGAGGCTTTTATGTAAAAGTAGTGGGGAAAGTCTAAAACATGAGCTATGCCTGCTTATCATCAGGAGAGGATTCTCTCTGGAACTGGACACATGGCACCCCGAATATTATCTATCTTTAAGACCGAGACATTCTGTTTCTTGAAAGGTTTAGGAACATAAAATGTCTGTTTCAGTCTGTTTAGTTTGAAAAAGATAATATTAGGTAGGATTACGTATTCCATTTCACAGTACATGAGTGAAAACTATTAACATACTCCAGATGTGTTTCTGTCTAAGATGAGAATGGATTGAAAATGTGTGGGCAGTGATTTTGTATATTGGTCTGATATATTTGCACATACAGATGTGACTAGTAAAATGGCAAAAAAGCTAAAATTAATGTGGAAAATTGATTAGTAAATACACTATTGTATAACTGAAATGTATACATATGAAACATTGGCTTGTTCCTGGTTGATTGTCCTGCTTGTTTGAGGCAGGACCCAAAGTAGAATGTTGTGATGGAATTTTTCTACATTATGATGTCATAAAGGTAAGGCTGCAGTTTTCCCTCACAATGAGCGTTCACTTCAGACCACGTTAAGCCACTGAGGAGGATCGCAGCAAAACACACTGAAGAGGATTGCAGCGTTTCTACTGAAGACAAAACTGTTACTGACTTTTTTGACCACACGAGAGAGATAACCAAGCTAATGGATATCTTTGTGGATGCCACTGAGAAGGCCACCAGCCAGAATCTGAGTGAGTAAATGTACTAAATGAACAAAGAACCAAATTGAAAAGGACCAAGTTGGGTAACTGTTGATATTTATTAATGTTAAAACGCCAGTTTAAGAAGCTCAGCACTTATAAACATCTCCGCTTAACACGTCATAGTGCTCCATATATACTGCTCGTTTACTGCTTTTTAACATGTTAAGGTGGTAAAAGTCAAATTCTATAATTATTTTAATGAAAAAAAAAATGCTCGTTTCAGGAGAAAAGATGAGCCAGAGGACATGCGCCAAGGCTGAAGCTGAGGCTAGGGAACTGATGGGCAGGTTCCTCAAGGATATTGAAGCAAATGACAAAGAACTGAGTGCGTAAAGAACTGATATGGAAAACTGACAATATTATTGAGATGAATGCTGAAGATACTGAACACAAAATCTGAAGATGAACCCTTAACATTCTTATTACAGTAGAAAGGATCCGCACTAAGGCCGTTAGGGTACTGATGGGAATTTTCCTCTGCGATACTGAGACAAATGACACCTCCATGAGTAAGTTACTATTGTAGGGAGAATGATAGGAGGAATAACAATAATGAGAAGGAAAGTCAATAATATGAAAATAATATTTTAAAACAGAGTTCCTGAAAGAGGTGGATGCTTTAGCAGAGGAAGAGGATGAAGCCATCAGTCAGGTCTTGGAGGAGGAAGAGGGAACAATCGACCTGCCACTGGGTGAACAAAAAATATAATCTCAGAATAATTTCTGACAAAATGTGAAAACCCTCATATTGTTTCTGTGGTAATTAACACAGGTAGCTCATATTAATAAAAATAATACTGCATGTGTACTACCCCTATATTCTTAACAAGATGCTAAAATGTTGGAAATAATCTTTAAAACTAAAGTTCAGACATTTTAAATTTTCACTACCACTGATATATCCCTTTAACTATAAAATAAATTTCACACAATCCCTCCAAACAACTACTCAAACAAACAAACAAATAAAAGCTGAGACTGCAGTATGGTTAATGGATGTTAAACTGGATGAGACTATAAGTGATTTTTAAAACATTATGAGTGAATTTGTAATTATGAAAATTAAATACAAGTGGCAATAATAATATTATATAATATTATGATTGTGATATTATACATCATTTTCAAATGATGTAGTAAACGGCAATAAGACAGAGAAGACTGTTGAAAACAGCGGGAATGGAAAGGAGAAAAAGAAATGGACCAGGAGAGGGACACGAGGCAAAGGAAGGAAGATAAATTACAAAAAGTTCCAGGCCAACAAAGAAGGTATTATTATTATTAATATCATATCATGATGGCAGTAATGTAACTGGAGAATATTGCTGATATTAAATTAAATGAGGAATTGAAATGAAACATTTTATTTGCCTCAATTAATACAATCTAAACATTATATCTAGTTTTAATTATGAATAATGTGATTTTTTTTTCAGAAGGAGATAAGGCTGAAGCTGAGGCTAAAGCTGACGCTGAAGCTGAACTTGTAACTGATGCTCACACTGATGCTGAAGTTGAGGCTGAAATTGAAGCTGAAGCTGAACCTGAGGATGAAGCTGAGGCAAAAGCTGACGCTGAAACTGAATCTGAAGCTGAAGCTAAAACTGAACCTGAGGCTGAAGCTGAGGCTAAAACTGAACCTGAAGCTGAAGCTGAGGCTAAAACTGAACCTGAAGCTGAAGCTGAGGCTAAAACTGAATCTGAGGCTGAAGCTGAGGCTAAAACTGAAGCTGAGGCTGAAGCTGAAGCTAAAACTGAACCTGAAGCTGAACCTGAGGCTGAAGCCGTTGCTGAAGAAAGAAAGCCAGAAGACACAGAAACAGAGAACAGCACATCTCTGGGTGAGTAGGAGCAATCACTCACACTAATATACCACTTTAAGTAAGATAAATTTCACACAATCCCTTCAAACATCAACTACTCAAAGAAATAGGTAAGTAAACAAACAAACAAAAAAATACAAATAAGTAAAACAATCACTGCATTCATCCTTCACTGATAAGTATTATTAATAACCACTGAACTTCAATATTAGCATTATTTAAGACTGACATTATTCATTTATTATTTCCTAAAGATGGAGCAAAAGGCAACAATGCAGACGAGCCTGTTGAAAGCATCAGGAAAGGAAACGAGAAAAAGAAATGGACCAGGAGAGGAACACGAGGCAGAGGGAGAAAGATCAATTACGAAAAATTACAGACCAACAAAGCAGGTATTAATATTAATATCATGTCATGATGTCAGTAATGTACCTTAAGAATTGCTGATATTAAATGAAATGAGGAATTGAAGTTATACCCTTTATCTGCCCCAATTAATACAATCTAAACATTATATCAAGTTTTAATTGTGAATCCTGTGACTTTTTTTCAGAAGAAGATAAGGCTGAAGCTGTTGCTGAAGCAGAGACTAAAGTTGAGGCTGAAGTAGATGCTAAAGATGAGGTTGAAGCTGAGGCTGACCCTGAAGAAAGAAAGCCAGAAGGTGCTGAAACAGAGAACAGCACATTCCTGGGTGAGTAGAAACAATCACTGACACTGATGTAATAATAATAATAATAATAATAATGATAATAATAATAATAATAATAATAATTATTATTATTATTATTATTATTATTACTATTATAATAGTGACATTATACATTATTTTTCAATGATGCAGTAAACGGCAATAAGACGGAGAAGACTGTTGAAAACAGTGAGAATGGAAATGATAAAAAGAAAAGGACCAGGCGAGGGACACGAGGAAAAGGAAGGAAGATAAATTACAAAAAGTTCCAGGCCAACAAAGAAGGTATTATTATTATTAATATCATATCATGATGTCAGTAATGTAACTGAAGAACTGCTGATATTAAATTAAATTAGGAATTGAAGTGAAACATTTTATCTCATTTAATACAATCTATACATTTTATCAAGTTATAATTGTGAATCCTGTGACTTTTTTTTCAGAAGGAGATAAGGCTGAAGCTGAGGCTGAAGCTGTTTTTGAAGCGGAACCTGATGCTGAAGCTCACACTGATGCTGAAGTTGAGGCTGAAGCTAACATTGATGCTGAAGTTGAGGCTAAAACTGAACATGAGGCTGACGCTGAAACTGGGGATGAAGCTCACATTGATGCTGAAGTTGAGGCTCAAGCTGAAACTGAACATGAGACTGAAGCTGAGGCTAAAACTGAACATGAGGCTGAAGTTGAGGCTGACACTGAAGCTGAAACTGAGACTGAAGCCGAGTCTAAAACTGAACCTGAGGCTGAACCTGACACTGAGGATGAAGCTCACATTGATGCTGAAGTTGAGGCTCAAGCTGAAACTGAACATGAGGCTGAAGCTGAGGCTAAAACTGAACATGAGGCTGAAGTTCAGGCTGACACTGAAACTGAACCTGAGACTGAAGCTGAGACTAAAACTGAACCTGAGGCTGAAGTTGAAGTTGACACTGAAGCAGAACCTGATGCTGAATGTGCTGCTGAAGAAAGAAAGACGGATGACGCTGAAACAGAGAACAGCACATCTCTGGGTGAGTACGATCAATCACTCACACTGATATACCTCTTTAACTGTCAAATAAATTTCATACAATCCCTTCAAACATCAACTACTCAAAGAAATGAGCAAGTAAACAAACTAATAAATACAAATAAGTAAAAAAAAAAAAAAACACTGCATTCACCCTTCACTGATAATAAGTATTATTAATAACCACTAAGCTTCAGTAATAGTATTGTTTAAGACTGACATTGTTCATTTATTACTTCCTAAAGATGGAGCAAATGGCAATGATGCAGACGAGCCTGCTGAAAGCATCAGGAAAGGAAATGAGAAAAAGAAAAGGACCAGGAGAGGGACACGAGGCAGAGGGAGAAAGATCAATTACAAAAAGGTCCAGGACAACAAAGCAGGTATTAATATTAATATCATGTCATGATGTCAGTAATGTAACTGCTGATATTAGTTCAATTCATGTGGTTTGCTGGTATTATTGCTGTTAGAAAATATTAACTTTTTCAAAAACAGGGATGCTGAAAGAGGTGGATGATGGAGCGGAGGCCGAAGCTATCGGTGACCTGATGAACATCCTCCTGGATGAGACAGAGGAATCTAATGGCCCATCTCTGGGTGAGTATAAAACTATAATCTAAGAATAATTTCAGACAAAATGCAAAAAATAACTGAAAAGAGCCTCATATTAAATTTGCCATGGCGATGAACACAGTTAATTCGTATTAATAACACATAATACTCCATATCTACTAACCCTATATTCTTAACAAGATGCTATAATGTTCAAAATATTTGAAAATTTTAACTAAAGTTAAAAAATGAAAAGTTTTAAATTAATTTTTTTTTACAGCAGGAGAAAGTGGGGAGATCACGATGAGTGCTGACATTGAAGCTGAGGCTGAAGCCTTTAATGGTTTCCTCACCGTCCTCCTGGAGGAGATAAGGGACAAGATCAACCTGCCTCTGGGTAAGTAAAGAAATTAACTTCCAATGAGGAAATAGCATTTGTATTACAAATAATAAATACCCTTTACACTGATAAAGTGCTGTACATGTTTGCACAACCAGAGTTAATCTGCAATAAAGAAGGGCTACGCCCATGAAGAGCTTTAAAGTAGGAAACCTAAATATTGCAATCTTAAATTACAATATTTAAAACAGGGATGCTGCAAGAGGTGGATGATGGGGCGGAGGCTGAAGCCATCAAGCAGCTCCTGAACGTCTTCCTGGATCAGGCAGGCGAAATGATTGACCTGCCTCTGGGTAAGTAAAGAAAATAAATTATAATATGCGAATAATATTTCAATTACAAATTTAAATACAATTCACGTTGACAAAGTGCTATGAGGATTTGCAAAAACAAATCATACAAGCTTACATTAAATTAAATGAACTGCGAGAAAATAAAGGAAACTAAAATGCTACAGAAGAAACATCAACAGGACATTTGACGTGTTGTTAGAGAGCTCTGATTTTGCTGTTAGAAAACTGACAATATTAACTTATTTAAAAACAGGGATGCTGAAAGAGGTGGATGATGGGGCGGAGGCTGAAGCCATCGACCAGCTCCAGAACGTCTTCCTGGATCAGGCAGGAAAAACTTCTGGCCAGTCTCTGGGTAAGTAAAGAAAATAAATTGTAATAAAATTATTTGACGTGCTGTGTTAGAGAGCTCTGATTTTGTTGTTTGAAAACTGAGAATTTTATCTTATTTAAAAATAGGGATGCTGAAGGAGTTGGATGATGGAGCGGAGGCTGAAGCCATCAACCAGCTCCAGAACGTCCTCCTGGATGAGACAGAAGAAAAGATCCACCTGCCTCTGGGTGAGTAAAGAACATAAATAATAATATGCCAAAAACATTTCAATTACAACGTTAAATAACATTCACACTGGCAAATTGATGTACAGATTTGCAAAAGCAAATCATACAAACATATTAAATCAAATGAAACGCAATAAAATAAAGGAAACTGAAATGCTGCAAAAGAAGTATTAAGAAAATTTAATGTGCTGTTAGAGAGCTCTGATTTTGCTTTTAGAAACTGAGAATAATAATTTCTTTAAAAACAGGGATGCTGAAAGAGGTGGATAATGGGGCGGAGGCTGAAGCCATCAACCAGCTCCAGAACGTCCTCCTGGATCAGCAAGGCGAATCTTCTGGCCAGTCTCTGGGTAAGTAAAGAAAATAAAGTATAATAAAATTATTTGATGTGCTGTGTTAGGGAGCTCTGATTTTGTTGTTAGAAACCTCACAATATTAACTTACTTTAAAACAGAGATGCTAAAGGAGGTGGATGATGGGGTGGAGACTGAAGCCATCAACCAGCTCCAGAACGTCTTCCTGGATCAGGCAGAGGAAACTTCTGGCCAGTCTCTGGGTGAGCAAAAAATATAATCTCAGACAAATTTCACACAAAATGCAAAACAATAACTGCAAAAAGCCTCACATTAATGTTGCCGTGGTGATGAATGCAATTAACTCGTATTAATAACACGTAATACTCCATGTCTACTGACCCTATGTTCTTAACAAGATGCTATAATTCAAAATATTTGAACTTAAACTAGAGTTAGAAAATTGTAAGTTTGAAATGGATTTTTTTTACAGCAGGAGAAAGTGGGGAGATCGTGACGAGTGCCAACGCTGAAGCTGAGGCTGAAGTCTTTAATGGTTTCCTCACCGTCCTCCTGGAGGAGACAAGGGACAAGAACAACCTGCCTCTGGGTAAGTAAAGAAATTAACTTCCAATCAAGAAATAGCATTTGTATTCCACGTTTCAAGATAAATTGATAAAGTGCACTATAATAATGTAAGAAAACTTTTTTTTGTTATAACAGCTAAATAAAACCCCAACTGATATTGATGTTACAGGTCAATCAGCTCAGCAACAGATTCCATTAATACTGGACTTAATGCATAGTTCTCCATATCTACTACTCATATATCACTTCTTAAGTACTGAATCTCTAAACAGAAACACTGTAAAAGATTGTTGTATTTAATAGGCTTTTGTAAATTAAATGAATTTTGAGTTCCTGTGGCATTAAATAACTCATAGATATTTACCGGGATGAAGCGGTTATTAATATTAAGATCATCTCATTATGTTAGTAATGTACCTGGAGAACTGCTGATATTAAATTAAAATAAATTAAGAATTGAAGTGAAACACCAGCCTCATTTAATAGAATCTAAAGTTTTCATTGTGAATAATGTGACTTTTTTCAGAAGAAGTTGAGGCTGAAGCTCAAGAAAGAAATCCAGAAGAGGCTGAAACAGAGAATAGCACATCTCTGGGTGAGTAGGAGCAAGCACTCACACTGATATACCTCTTTAACTGTAAAATAAATTTCACACAATACCTCCAAAAATAACCTACTCAGATAAACACACAAACAAACAAAGAAATAAGTAGGTAAGTTAATTAAATTCTTACATTTTTAATTAATTAATTAATTAAAAGCTGAGGCTGCAGTACAGCTAGTGGAAGGTAAACTGGATGAAACTATACGTAATTTTTAAAAACATTTATAAGTGAAAATTGTAATTATGAAAATGCTCAATAAAGTAGCAAAAATAATATTATTTATGATTGTTACATTATACATTATTTCCTAAAGATCAAGTAAACGGCAATAATACAGACGGGCCTGTTGAAAACACTGGGAATGGAAACGAGAAAAAGAAAAGGACCAGGAGAGGGACACGAGGCAAAGGAAGAAAGATAAATTACAAAAAGTTCCAGGACAACAAAGCAGGTATTAATATTAATATCACGTCATTATGTCAGTAATGTAACTGAACAACTGCTGATATTAGCTCAGTTTGTGTTAAACGAAGAATCTAAACATTGTATCAAGTTTTATTGTTAATCATGTGACTTTTGTCAGGACGATCTGCAGCTGAGGCCATAGAAAGACCACCAGAAGATGCAGAAACAATGAACAGCACACCTCTGGGTGAGTAGGAGCAATCACTCACACTTACATACCTCTTTACATTTCACAGAATCCCTCCAATCCTCAAATACTCTGATAATAGGCGCATTATTCGAATGTGTTCAATAATATTTTGTCTGTTTATTGCAGCTGTAGTTCTTTTTACACTCCGAGCTTTTTGTTCCTGAAGTTTCAAGACTATAGTACACATCTGGATAGCTGTTCATGTTTATGTATGTCACAGCGGACAAACCCATGGTGAAGGCGGAAGAAGACTCTGAGCCTAAAGAGGAAATCCAACTCCCTGAGACGGAGACCATTAATGAGCAGCTTCTGAGTATGCCATGAAAATGAGCGTTCCATATTATGATGACGATAATATAGACAAATACTGACATTTTCACAATCAAAGCAGGAGAAGAGACACCAAAGATGGAGGAAGAAGCTGAGCTGGAAGGTACTCCCGGTAAATAAAGAACAAAGACATATAAATCACATGACTGAAAGCAGCTACAGCTTAACATCTACATAATTTAAAAAAATGCATAAGTGAAAATTGTAATTAAGCAAATATAAATGGAATAATAGTGGTAATAATAATAATATTAAGATTCTGACATGATTCTTACATTATTTCCTAAAGATGAAGTGAAGGCAAAGAAAAAGGTCAGGAGAGGAACACGAGGAAGAGGGAGAAAAATCAACTACAAGAAAGTTGAAGACAAAGAAGGTAATCATGAGAAATAAAAGCACAGACACAAGCAGCCAACAAGGACACACTATTCATAGTTAATATCCTTTATGTTAATCCATCCAAGAGTTCCACGCATTAATCGAATTAAAATGTTACTATCTAAGTACTGTGGTTTGTGTCGCATAACACCTGTTGAATTCTGGGAAACAAGCGTGCATAGTAATTTCTCTAATTCTGTCCCACAGCTGAACAGAATTTAGGGAGGAAAGAGCTGACCGACGCCAAAGCATTGAGAGACCAACATGAAAGACAGACACAAAGAAAGCCACAGACACAGTCACATGTCTGGACACACCATGACAGAGCCTGCGAGTCAGGGTGGAGAGGACCTGCTCACTGGGACTGGAGAGGCAGGAGAATCCTAAGAAGATCAACTCAAGACACACCATCACATGCTGGAGCCTGATCTATTGAACAGCACACACACACACACACACACACACACACACACACACATATATACACACACACATATATACACACACAAAACCAATGCACACAAACACACATACACACAAAACCCAATGAACAAACAAACACACATACACACAAACACAAAACACCCCCGCCAAGCCCCCATCCTAACCTTAAGCCTAACCCTACCACCACCCCTATTCCCCAATCCAATTATTAAAATTATTTTTAAAAATGGACGCTTATGCCTTTGCTGGTTTTTGGCCCGGAGAAGAATATTACTTGATTGGAAAACAAGCAAACCACCATCAGTTTCACTCTGGCTTAGCGTGTGATGATGCTTTTGAAATTGGAGAAAATGAAATATTCACTTTAAGGATCTACTAAACATTTTTATTCAGTATGGAACCCCATGATTTCATATTTGTGAAAAGTGCATAACTCTCCCCCAATCTAAAATTATAAGTAGAATCAGAAGACCCATCTATATGGGCATGGATATCACAATCAGACAGAATGGGCTAACAATATTACATAATATATGGGCTGTAAACTGTAAACTGTTTAGTACTTAGTAGTGTAGCAGCAACAAGTATATCTGTAGCAGCAATAAGTATATCTGTACCAGCAATAAGTATATCTGGAGCAGTAGTAAGTTTATCTGTAGCAGCAATAAGTATATCTGGAGCAGCAGTAAGTATAGCATTCCAAAAATATAAAATGTCTGATGCAGCTTTGTAAAGTGTGGTGTGCAGTGGTATTGACAATTGACTTGATGTGTTCCGTTATCTTTCTGTGTCCTATATGGTCATATAACACCGGTTACATCCCAAATCACTCCCTGTTGGAGACATGTAGTGTACTACTTATGGTGTAAAAGTCATTGTGTACATAGCAAGTGTATAGGGAACAGAAAACCGTTTGGGGTTCGGCCTTTTTTTTATTATTTAATCGACATATTTAATAAAGTGTAAATATTCAAATGAAAATAACCACTTACTATCCTCTTATCTTCTGCAATATCAAACGCCAGTTAATTCCTATTCATCATCAGTTTATATACTTGTAAATCCTAAATTTATACACGCAAAGATTCTTTAGGTCTTTTCTTCACTGAACTACATTACCTATCAGCCTCAGCATGTCACATGACCATGTCACATGGCTCACTAAGCACTTACAGCTGTTATGTATTACCCCTAATCAGCACCCCTACTGAAGTCCTGGTCTCTGTATGTGTCACTGTTAAGCTTTTGTTGTTGGCGTGTGTATGTGTTGTCGTTTGTGCTGTAGTGTATAAACTGTAAATATGTGATAAAAAAGGACAGGAAAAGGTGGTGTAGGAGCAGTTTGTAGCAGGTTTTCTGACAGGAACACTGGAGTGAGTCCAGTGCCACAAGCTGGTGGATGTTGGACGCAGTGATAGAGCTGGCAGAGGAAAACATGGCAGCATATCCAGGGGCAGACAGCTCTCTCTCTCTCTCTCTCTCTCTCTCTCCCTCTCCCTCCCTCTGTGTGCGCATGCGTTGTGTGAGTTTGTACGAGAGCGGGGTGTGCTGTTGCGAGAATTGCTTTTTCTTGGACGTTTTCCCTCTTTTTTAGTCAGTTGGTTTGTCTTTTTAGGCGGTATAGCGCGGGTCTTGCGGTACTGTAAACGCCGGGATGGCGGCAGTTCCCGTGCAGGAAACGCCACCTGTGCTCTCACTTCGTAATGGGTGCAGGTGTGTGCCAGACCCTGGTGTTGCGGTCGAAGAGTTGCTCTTAGTTGTAGGAGAGCAGGTCGGGTTTGAGAATATACTGTCGGCCTCACGAATGAGCAAAGCAATCGTTGTCTTTTTGATGAGTGAAGCTTTAATGAATCAGCTGACTGTGAGCGGAATATGGGTGAAGGAGGCTTTTGTACCGATCACCCCGCTGTCCGCTCCAGCTACCAGAATTACTATTTCTAATGTCCCTCCTTTTATTTCTAATGATGTTATCAAAGAATGAACGAGATTCAAGATGATTCCGTTAGGGTGTAAAAATGCGGCGCTTAAACATGTGCTTTCTTTACAAAAGGTAAAGGAGGTGTAGAAGCCCGTAATTTCTTTCCTGACCTTGATAAGTGTGTCTCTTCTGTGATGTGGGCATGAAAAGTGAGTAGTTACAAGGAACTTTCACAACAAAAGCGTTTTCGCCTAAAGAAACATCACTGCAATTAGACAACCAGGTAGATCGACACAAAAAGAGGGGCTAATAAGAGGGAAAACAAAATGAACATGCTGAATTGTATCTGTATCTCCTTTCTATACTGTCTACTCCTTCCCTCTTTCATCTTTATGGAGATCTTAAGAATAGGATCCGTTAATGTGAATGGGATGAGGGATGTGAGGGAGATCATTTTTTAAAGGAAATAATTAATTTGAATGAGTCGAATGTTATTTTCCTTCAAGAGAGTCGTAGTAGCCAAAGCAATGAATTTGAATGGACATTGTGGTGGGAGGGAGAACGTGTTCTCAGTCATGGGACTAATTTAAGTGCAGGGGTGGCTGTGCTTTTTTTCCCCTGCTGTTAAAGCCAAAATTTTATTGAAACATGAGTTAGAACCTGGAAGGCTGCTAACTGTAAGGGCAGAAATAAGTAGCTTCTGCTTTTTGTTTGTGAATATTTTACGCTCCTAATACTGGCCCTGATAGAATTAAACTTTTCATTAAGCTGAAACAATTTTTAAGGCAAAACCAGAATGAAGATTTTATTGTTTTGGTGGGGGGGACTGGAATTGCACATTGGATTTTACACTTAATAGAAATGGGGAGGAGCCACATTCACAGTCAGCACTCTGTTTAGCTAATGTGATTGAGAACCTGAATTTTTTTAGATGTTTGTAGAGAACACGATCCTTCAACGCGACAGTACACTTGAGTGAAAGTCAGCACTGGTCTGATTTCTGCTGCACGTTTTGACCTGTTTTATGTATCTGGAAATATGAGAAATAGTTAGAAACACAACTGTTGTCCCCATGTCCTTCTCTGATCACAAATTTATCACAGTTGATTGTGTCTTGGACATAAGACTGAGTTATTATTGGCATTTTAATGTAAGACTCTTAGAAGACAAACTTTTTATTGAGAAATTTAAGTTATTTTGGGAAAGTTGAAAAGGTCTGTTTTGATAGTATAATTCAGTGGTGAGAAGTGAGGCAAGCACATATAAAGTTGTTTTGTCAGCAATACGCTTCTTATTCCACTTCATGCTTGAAGAAGACATTGGAGCAACTGGAACAAGAAATTACTGCTATTGAGAGAAACATGACTTAACAACACTGTTGGTTTACAGGAAAAGTGGACTGAAAAAAACTTTCCTTAAGTTCTATCTTAAATGAAAAAGTCAAGGGTGCACTTAAGGCGCAAGTTTTTAACGGTGAGAGACATGGATGATCCTACTTCTTTTTTTTTTTTTTTCTTTCATTTGGAACGCAAAGCTGCTCAAGACAAACAGATGTACAGTCTAAAGGACAGTATTGGGTGTATTACTTCTGACCCAGTGGACATGTGTAGACTGGCTGTAGACTTTTACTCTACTCTTTTTGCTGCTGATAATTCAGATGGACATTGTAGAAAAGAATTTCTACAGGATCTCCCTGTTCTGACCTCAGAGCAGAAGAATCTTTTTGGAAAAAAGACTTGCTTTTGATGAAGTGACTGCCTCTGTGATGGAACTCTCTTTAGGCCGTACACCCAGAATAGATGGTCTTCCTACTGAGTTCTATAGGAGCTTGTGGACTGTCATTGGGAATGACTTTTTTTTAAAAAAAGAAGTTCTTCAGGAATCAATTAATGAAGGAAGTCTTCCTAAGAGTTGCCAGTGTGCGGTTTTAACTTTGCTTCAAGAAAAAGGAGACTTAACTTTATTAAAGAACTGGAGGCCTGTGGCACTTTTATGCTCTGAGTACAAGATTCTCTCTAAATGTTTAGCCAAAAGATTAAATACTGCAACAAATCATACATAAGGATCAGTCATACTGTATAAAGGATAGCTCTATTGCAGATAATTGGCATTTGGTGAGGGATCTTTTTGACTTTGCTTCTTTTAATAATGTTAATGTGGGGGTTTTGTCATTAGATCAGGAAAAGCCTTTTGATAGGGTAGATCATGTCTGTCTATTTGAAATGCTTCAAGCCTTTAGTTTTGGAGATCATTTTATTTCATTAATCAGACTGCTTTATTCTGAAGCTACTTGTTTAATTAAATTGGCCGGTGGTCTCAGTATTCCTATAAGGGTTCAAAGGGGTATCAGACAAGGTTGTCCTCTTTCAGGGCAACTTTATAGTATTGTCACTGAACCTTTACTATGCAGATTAATAGACCTTTTCTGGTCAGGACAACACTGGCTGAAAGCCTCAGTCCTCTATCTGCCTCGGCAAGAGGGGGGTCAGGGGCTCCTCCACATTAGGTCACGGATTAAGGCCTTCAGACTCCAGACAGCTCAAAGGCTTCTTTATGGAGAGTCAGTGTTAAAATCATGGACACTCTTCACGATTTCTCGAGAGTTAAGTGACACTTATTTTCAGTGGCTAAAGGAAGAGCCTTATTCAAACCAGCACTTGAGTTGGACATTTTTAAATCCCTCTTCCTGAGAAATGCTCTTCTTTCTGCAGGCATTGCTAGAGTAGGGCATCTAGCCTCTGAGGATGGCTGGTTGTCTGCATAGACACTGGCGCTTAAGCTTGGCATAAGATCTGTTCGAGTTGCTCAGAGACTTCTGACCGAAGTGCAGGAACGATTGCCGCAGAATTACAGCGTGTCCCTGGTCGTACCTGGCGAGGAGGAAGTATTATCCTTCCCAGACCTGGAGGTTTCAGCAGGAAATGGCGAGTGGCAAGAAACAGAGTGCAACATCCTGTCTCTTGCGTCACCTCGGTCAGGACTTTTCAGTGCTGTTGGGAAGAAGCGATAGACATAAGAGACTGGATGCTAAGCAACTTTCTCCTGCTAAACCCGGAAAAAACAGAGGTTCTGGTACTGGGACCACAAGCCGCTAGAAGTAAGTTTAAAGATCACACTGTTACTTTAGACGGTCTCTCTTTCAAGTAGTCTAACAGTAAAAGATCTCGGTGTGATTACAGACTCTAATCTCTCATTTGAGGCGCATGTAGATAATGTAAGCAGGTTAGCATTTTTCCACCTCAGAAATATCGCTAAGATTAGAAATATATTTTCGCTAAGTGATGCTGAAAAACTAGTCCATGCATTTATCACGTCCAGATTAGATTACTGTAATGCTTTACTATCTGGATGTTTGTCTAGATGTATAAATAAGCTTCAGATAGTTCAGAACGCAGCAGCAAGGGTCCTTACTAGGACTAGGAAGTATGAGCATATCACGCCAGTCTTATCTACATTACACTGGCTCCCAGTAAGATTCCGCATCGATTTTAAAATATTACTCCTAACCTATAAAGCATTAAACGGTCTCGCTCCACAGTATTTAAGCGATATGTTAGTACCTTGCGTTCCGCCGCGCCTACTTCGCTCTAAGGACGCGGGCTGTCTGTCAGTACCACGCATTGCCAAAACCACGGCAGGGGGCAGAGCTTTCTCTTACCAAGCCCCAAAATTATGGAATAGCCTCCCAGTTAATGTACGTGAAGCAGACACGGTCTCAGTGTTTAAGTCGAGGTTGAAGACTTATTTATTTAACCTAGCATTTAGCGACTAGTGTTTTAGACAAAGGAGTAGATCTGGGGGACTCGTGGATGAGTGTTATGGTGATCTGGCGTGTTTGGATGCTGTCTTCCTCACTCTCGTTAGTCACTCAGGTTTGTGATGGCAGAATGACTGTATGCCTTACATATCGGGGATCTCTCACGTCTGTGTTTCCCCCTGGTTCTCCTTTTAGTTATGCTGTTATAGCTAGTCTTGCCGGAGTCCCCTGCACTCCTCATTAAGTTTTATCTCCACACGGTGACTGTGAGTGTACCTAACCACTTTCCTTCTCTTTCTGCCGAGCTACACTGCTGAGCTGCCGGTGATCCAGACCCCCCTACGCTCTGGACCAGATGAGCATCACTCCTGAGCTGCTGATGATCCAGACCCAGACCCCCCTCCCCCCCCCCTCACTCCGGACCTGTCCACCGGCAATGTTTCACACTGCCACGAAGACGCTTCAGCTGTTTTCTATGGACTACACAAACGCACATTGTACACACACACACACACGTGCACTACAGTGTAAACCCATATGAGGATGGGTTCTCTGAGTCTCTGAGTTTCTTCCTATCTTCCTATCTCAGGGAGTTTTTCCTTGCCACCGTCGCCCTGCTTGCTCATCAGAGACGTCACACACACACACTTCATTTTACTTTGTTTGTGTAAAGCTGCTTTGCGACAATGACCTTTTGTAAAAAAAAAAAAAAAAAAAAAGTGCTATACAAATAAAAATGAATTGAATTGAAGAAGCAACTACATGTGATGTGTGTAAAGGCTCTTCATTGTCATACTCTGGAGAGCGTAAAAGAGTCTAAGTGGTTGGACTTTTTTGGATCAGGCTTTTCCCCCAAAGGTAGTTGGAGGACCTTGTACAAACCCCCCCATTGAGAAACGGTCTGGAGACCTGCAGTGGCGGATTGTGCATGGGGGCAGTCGTGGCCTAATGGATAGAGAGTCGGACTTGCAACCCGAAGGTGAACCTGAAGGTTGTGGGTTCGAGTCTCAGGTCCAGCAGGGATTGTAGGTGGGGGGAGTGAATGACCAGTGCTCTGTCCCATCCTCAATACCACGACTGAGGTGAGACCCTTGAGCAAGGCACCGAACCCCCAACTGCTCCCCGGGTGCCGCAGCAAAAAAGGCTGCCCACTGCTCCGGGTGTGTGTTCACTACCCGTCACTTCACTTTACTTCACTTCGTATAATAGCGACGAACAGACACAGAACACACAAGGGTTGCCTTTTCTGTGGACAGTTGGAAACAGTTTTTCATTTATTTTCTGAATGTGAAAGGCTTGTCCCCCCTTTTTTTTTTTTTTTTTTTTTTTTTTTTTTTTTTTTTTTTTTAAAAAGAACAATGCTGCCGTGAATTAGCGGAGGTTTTTACTAAAGCTTTCTTTATCTATGGTCCTAAATATAAACATTCCAAAAGGGAGACCTATGTATTAGTGAATTTTGTTTTTGGCCAAGCAAAGTTGGCTATTTGGCTGTCACAGGAAAAATAAGATTGTTGGAATGGGACAGACTGAAGTTACGTTGATTTTTAGGGGTTTGATAAAATCACGCTTAAAGGTTGAATTTGCCTTTTATAATTTAATAATGGATATAGAGACCTTTAAAAACAGGTGGGGCATTAATAACTGCATATGTGAAGTTGACTATGATGGCTCTCTGAACATTTATGTATGATAACGAATTCTATGATGTTTCTTTTGTTTTATGATATCAGTTTTTGACTTCCTATATTTTTTGATATACCTGTGCAATATATCTTGATCCTTTTAAAAAGTGAAAAAAAAAATTACTGATTAATTTTTTCTGGAGATTAAAGAGATGTTTAAAAGTCAAGTCTCTCTCTCAGCCTCTTCTCATTCTGGAGTGTTCCCTCCTAAAGGTCTTGTATTCACTGACTATAATTTTAAATGCAGTCACTTAGGTGGCGTGAAGGTAATGTGTTCTCTGTAGGAGGTGAAACCAGCTGAAATAATTCATGATTTTAATTATACTAATTATTTGTAATGAGTTCTTTTAGTCATTAGTTGCAGTTTGCAAGTTATTTTCATGTACCAAATATATCACGTATATAAACTTAGTTCATGGGGGGTGCTAGAGAGCACCACATGGTGTGGACGTAAATTTAGAGTGCTCCCTCAAAGCCTCGGTAAATTTGTGTTTTTTTCTACTATTTTCGTTGTGAAGGTTTGCACGCCATTATCTAGTAGTGAAATGAAGAAGGCTAAACCCAAGAAAGGTGATTCACCAACTCGTGCAGGTGAACAGCTGGCCGAGAAGCCGTCGTCGCATAATAACTCAACTGTTATTCTATCGGCGATTCAAACAATGAGTAACAGTATGAACGACAGATTTAATTCGTTGGAGGCGACTTTATCTCAGCTGCAAACAACACTTTCTGAAACTACCTCCCGTATCGCGGATCTTGAGGGTGTTAAAGCTGAGCATGAAATTCGCATTTCAGATCTCGAGGCCTCTTGTCAGGAACTTCTTAGGCCCTGCGTGCTAAACTGGATGATCTCGAGGGTTGTTCTCGACGAGAGAATATCAAGATTCTTGGGTTACCTGAGAACGTGGAGGCCGGCCGCCCAACTGCGTTTGTGGAACAACTCATCCCGAAACTCCTGGGTACCGAGAACTTTCCCGAAGGAATTAAAGTTGACCGCGTACATCGCACCGGGCCCCTACCATCGAAAGGAGGACGTCCCCGAATCATGATCGCGAAGATACATCATTATCCTGTCAAAGAGATGATACTGCGACTCGGGCGGCAGCAGGCGCCTTTAAAAAGAAGTTGAGGGAGGCCGGTATGCGATTCGGACTGCTCTTCCCTGCACGTCTTCTTGTCACCCAGGGCAATAAAAAGAAAATCTTCGGCTCGGTGTCGGAGGCTGAAGAGTTTGTGAAGTCTGTCGTAGAGCAAGAGCCTTCTTGATCCGCAGTTAAGGACTGTTCCTCAATGCTGCGACCATGGTTGAAGGACGTAAAATTTGATTAAAAATCGGTTTATAGGCCTTTATAGGAGGTTGTGAGTATATTCTCATACGGGAAAAAAAAGACATTTGCAGATTGTTTATGATCATGTTATTCGATCAAGTTATACAGTTATAGGCCTATACATATTAGTGCCTTGTTTGCATGAGAATGTTGAGACCGTCATGTTTGTTTAAATAGTTTTAAATAGTCTTATAAACAGCTTTTTTTTCTTTATGTGCTTGTTATCAGAGTTGTGTCCTAAACTCGTAGCTCAGGTTCATAGAGCAACTCCTTTCTTTATATTTTCTGTGTGGAGGCCGTGAGGGAGTCCTCGGTTTCTCTATCTGAGGTTATTTTGATAGACAAGTTTTTTTTCACTCCTTATGCTGCCCAGCAGCTCCACTGTTCGTATGGGGTTTTTTCCCCAGTTTCATTTGGGGAAGCTGTTGAAAGGGGAGGGGTGGGTGGTGTCTTCTTTTTTCGTCGTGCATTTAGTGTTTTGTGTCTGTGTACCTCCTTCGGATTCCTTTGCAGCAGCCACTACATTATACATAGATATTATACATCATGACTTGTAGTGGGGGGTCTTTATCTAAAGTTGGCAGTGTCACCCTTGCCAGCTGGAATGTCCGGGGATTAAATAATCAGATTAAGAGAGCCAAAGTTTTTTCTTATTTGAAGTCCATCGCTGCTGACATTATTTTTTACAAGAGACACATATAAGGCACTCTGAACAAAGGCGACTGAGATGCAGTTGGATCTCTCAGGTATTCCAATCTTCTTTCTCATCTAAGGCCAGAGGAGTAGCTATTTTGATTCGTAAATCGGTCCCTTTCAAGCATATATCTACTATCAGTGACCCTAATGGTCGCTATGTAATTGTTTCGGGCCTACTTTCCTCATTCCATGTCACATTGCTGAATGTGTACAGACCTAATTTTGATGATCCCGCTTTATTTCGCAGAGTTTTTAATCTTTTACCAACCACTCTAAACACACATCTGATAATAGGCGGTGATTTCAACTTAGTTTTAGACTCTGTTATAGACAGATATCCTTCACGCTCTGACATATCCTTGGCTAATTCTACCATTGTTCTTAATGATCTGATGGCTTCCCTTGACCTTGTTGATATCTGGAGATTAAAATATCCAATGGACAAGCTGTACACTTTTTTCTCGCAGGTTCACAAATCATACTCTAGGATGGATTTCTTTTTAGTTGACTCTAAAATAATTCCATGTGTTAAATCAATGAAACATCATAATAGAATCATCTCTGACCATTCAGCAGTGACACTCTCTCTAGATCCATCAGAAATCAAGCCCAGCTATAATTGGCGGTTTAATCCTACCCTGCTTTTGGACTCCAGATTTTGTGAGCATTTAACAGAGTTGCTTGCTGAGTTTCTCAAATTTAATGACACGGGCGAGGTCTCGGATTCAACATTATGGGAAACCTTAAAGTCTGTCCTGAGGGGTCATATTATTTCTTATGAATCCAGTCTTAAAAAACAAAGAGAGAAACGTCTCCTAGAAATTGATAATCGTCTCACTCAGCTAGAAAATGCATACAGAGATTCTACAGATTTGGATTTGTATAATGAAATTGCAGCACTCGAATTGGAATATAATTCAATTCTTTCGAACCAAGTTAGTAATATGTTGTTAAAAGTTAAGCAAAAACAATTTGAACTTGGCGATAAACCAGATAAATTGCTCTCTCGCCAGCTAAGGGGGCTGCAAGCCAGTAGAGCAATCCATAAAATCAAAAACAAGGAGGGTGTCTTTCTAACAAATCCCACTGAAATCAACGATACATTTAAAGAATTTTATGAAGAATTATACAAATCAAAGGGCTGCTCTGACCCCTCAGCACTAGCTAATTTTCTTCATTCACTACACCTTCCAAAGTTGGGGTGCGCAGAGCAGGCAGCTTTGAATGCAGACATAACAATAGCAGAAATACTAGATGCTTTTAAATTTTTTCCCTGGTGGAAAGGCACCTGGCCCAGATGGGTTTGGAATTGAATTTTACAAAAAATTTGCACTGGCCTTTTCTCCTTTGCTGTTGAGAATGTTTAATCACTCATTTGGTAATCACCAGCTACCTCAGTCTCTGTACGAGGCAAATATCTCTCTAATTCTAAAAAACGGTAAAGAAGAAACAAATCCATCGTCATATCGACCCATATCTCTTTCGAACTCCGACCTTAAAATCTTCACTAAGATCCTTGCTAACAGACTAAATAATTGTATTGGGAAAATTGTTCATCATGACCAGTCTGGTTTCATTCCTGGCCGTTTTTCCTTCTATAATGTTAGGCGACTAATGAATATCTTATATACCAGGTTTGAGTCCCCAACTAGTATAGCAGTTCTTGCCTTGGACGCAGAAAAGGTGTTTGACCAAATTGAATGGGACTATGTTCTAGCTGTGATTAGAGAATTTGAAATGGGGGATACATTTGCCTCTTGGGTGAAAATGTTATACGCCCAACCTAGAGCTTCGGTCTTAACCAATTTCAATAGATCATCTCAATTTTTATTACATAGAGGCACCCGGCAGGGCTGTCCTCTCTCGCCCTTGCTTTTTGCAATTGCAGTTGAACCGCTCGCCCTTGCCATTAAAAGGAACCCTTTAATATTGCCCCCAAATTTTGAACAGTCTATACCACCCTTGCTAAATTTATTGGAAACATTCGGTAAACTATCAGGTTATTCAGTAAACTGGCAAAAAAGTGAATTTTTGGCAGTGACTAACAATATTGACTCAAATTTTATGTGCAGTCTTCCTTTTAAAATAGCCACAAATAGTTTGAAATACCTTGGAGTTAATATATCTAGAGACTCTAAGGATATATATAAACTTAACTTTTTACCTATGTTAGAAAATCTGAAAAGCAATATAAAATACTGGAGGACCCTACCACTTTCAATGATGGGGCGTGTGAATGCCATTAAGATGGTGATATTACCCAGATTTTTGTATCTTTTTCAGAATTTACCAATTTATTTGCCCAAAAAGTTCTTCAAAACTTTAGATTCTATTGTACTGCCGTTCATCTGGGGCTTTAAAGCACATAGAATATCTAAACTGCATGTGTGTAAGCCTAGATCTTTGGGGGGATTAGGTTTGCCAAATTTTCAACACTACTATTGGGCTGCCAATTGTAGAGCCTTAACTTTTTGGCAGGACCCATGCCCCGATAGTCATTCAGCTGACCTCCCTTCATGGCTTATGATTGAGCAGGGTGCCTCAAACTCCTCTCTCTCCTCATTGCTATTTGCTGCCCCAGAAAAACCTAAAGCTGCAGTAAGATCCCACCTTATGATTAATAACTCCCTCAGGATATGGCGTCAAATCGGTAAGACCATTCAAACTGCCAAATACCTCCTTTTTTGCTCCTGTCTGTCGTAACCTTGCCTTTAAGCCCTCACTACTAGACCCAGTGTTCATAGGTTGGGCTAGAAAAGGAATCCTCACCTTGAGAGATTTATACATAGACAACAATTTTGCAACATTTTCTCAGCTAAAAGAGAAATATGACCTTCCTGCTTCACACTTCTTTAGATACCTACAAATTAGAAATTATGTTCGTTCCACTATGCCAAACTTTGAAACGCTGTCAGCTGATAATGAATTACATAAACTACTTACTTGCGATCCCAATACCCCAAAGTTAGTCACAAAATTTGTAGATTTTTTCACTAGTCAGTTAGACATCTCTACTAATCATCTGAAAAACGATTGGGAAAAGGAACTGGATATTCATGTTCCTGAGGAAGACTGGGCAAAATGTCTTAAAAATATATACCCTTGTTCTATTAATGCCAGGCACCAACTTATTCAGTACAAGGTGTTGCATAGATTGCATTACTCAAGGATTAAACGTAACGCTTTCTATCCTACTATTTCCTCTCTCTGCAATAAGCGTGAATCTGCGGAGGGTTCTCTTGGTCATCTTTTCTGGGCATGTCCTAAACTGCATGTGCATGTGAATTCTGGTCAGAAGTTTTTCAATTTCTTTCAGAAGCTTATGCATGTGAGCTTCCTTTAGATCCTGCAACTGCTGTCCTTGGCTGGTCAGCCTCCTTGCAGCATCTTAATCACGCGTACCGAGTGCCTATACAGTATGGTATGATGATCGCAAAAAAATCCATTCTTTGCATTTGGAAGAAAAAGTCAAGGCCACTATTCAAGATCTGGTTGTCTGAACTTTCTTCCACCCTTCATGTAGAAAGGCTTAGATATAGTATGTCTGGAAATATAGATCTATTTGAAGCTTCTTGGAGGCCTCTTTTCAATCACCTGCTAAAAATTTCCAATAACCATGACACCGCTTGAAACTTTGTAGTTTTGTTTAACTTCTGTGTCAATGTTAATACACCCATGAGTGTGTGTGTGTGTGTTTTTTAATTACCACATTTGAATATTTGAATCTTTCTATTATTATTTTTTTTTCTCAATTACTTGTCAAAGCTAGTGACAATGTTGACTCTTGCAAATCTATCTGCTCTCTATTTTTAGTGTCACTTTCCCTATCACCCTTGCTTTAAAGATAAAATACCTAGGTGATTATTATTATTTTTATTTTATTGTTATTAGTATTATTTGAACTTGTCCATAATGTCACAATGAGCAAAAGTCTGTGTTGACCTCCCTTGCCTCTACCCGGTGTTGTGGTTAACTGCTAAATTGAATCTGAAGGAGATGGTTTTTTTTGTTGGTTTTTTTTTTCCCCCTTCTCATTTTATACCTGTGTAGCTGTGTTTTGTCTTGTTTTGTGACTGTTTTTTGTGTGTCTGAAAATCTAAAAATACTTCAATAAATATAATATTCAAAAAAAAAAAAAAAAAAACTTAGTTCATTTCAATTAAAATACAGTTTGATCCATATACAACTATGCAACAATTACACAACATTTTATTCATAGTTTGCCTTCTTGGCAGCTCTCTGGTAATGAAAAGCAGCTGGTGTGAATGATAAAATTAATATTTTACAACAATGTCACATGTTAAACAAATATACAAAAGGAATTTACAGTTATGCACTTTCACTTACATCATCAACCAAGAGGAAGCTTCTTCCAAGGCTGTATTACTTCTGCAAGTAAATATAAATTAAGTACCAGCCTCATTTCATTGTTAAAAGCTTCATTTAAGACAAGCTCAAATCCAAAGAGTAAGTTATATAGTTTATGGGGAAAATATATATTTTTGACAATATTAGGTAATACATCAGCAACAGTAAATTGCTGCTCCAGCTTGATCCAGACTTCACACCCTATCACACAAGTTCTCTGAACAACACTAGACTTCACTCAAATTGAGATTTTTAATAGGCATGTCACAAAGAAATCCCACATCCCAAGGTTTTACTTTTTTTTCCTGTATGCACCCAAAATGGAAGGGCGTGGATCTAAGAAGAAAAAAAAACCCCAGATATTACCAAATTTGGTTCTGTGATCAAAATACTGAAAAGAGAGCAAAGCTGTAGCCATTTTATAAGTAAAGGCTGAACTAAGGGTGAAATAAATTGCTTTAAACAAAGATAAGAAACCTACCTATAACTCTCAAACAGTGATCTTGATTTCCACACAGTGTCAGGATCCCAGACTTGCTGTTTTGTGTTTCGGCCACTAGAGGCCCTCATTGTTCGTCCATGTTGTTTTGACTGACCAGCAAGTGTTGGCTGTGGTCAGTATGGTTCGGGCCAGAAACGATATTCGCCTAACAGACATTCGGCAGCACATCTTGTGTAGCTCCCTGGCTTAAAAAAGGATAGACCCTCCGACTGATGATTCCCACACTTTATTTGAAAGCCAGATCATCGTTGGACGCCATAAGACGTAGAATGCAGCCGTAACACGCATACTGAAAAGGCACCAGGTGTCTCTAAAACAGCTATACCGTGTGCCATTTGAAAGAAATGCAGACACAGTGAAGCAGCTGTGGTCACATTATTAATGTAGTGATGGTGTGTGTTAGTGTAGTGTTGGTGGGTGTTAGTGTAGTGTTGGTATGTGTTAGTTTAGGTCACATTATTAATGTAGTGTTGGTGTGCGTTAGTGTAGTGTTGGTGTGTGTTAGTGTAGGTCACATTATTAATGTAGTGTTGGTGTGTGCTAATGTAGTGTTGGTGTGTGTTAGTGTATTGTTGGTGTGCTTATGTGTATTGTTGGTGTATGTTAGTGTAGTGTTGACGTGATTTACTGTATTTTGGTGTGTTAGTGTAGTGTTGGTGTGTGTTAGTTTCATTTGAAGTTCATGTAGATAGTATTACTAGGATAGCTTTCTTTCATCTCAGAAATATTGCTAAGATTAGAAATATAATGTCACTACACGATGCAGAAAAATTAGTTCATGCTATTGTTACCTCTAGGTTGGATTACTATAATGCATTACTGTCTGGATGTTCCAGTAGGTGCATAAACAAGATCCAGTTAGTCCAGAATGCAGCAGTGAGAGTCCTTACTAGAACCAGACAATATGACCACATCACCTCTATCTTATCCACACTGCATTGGCTCCCAATCAATTTTCATATTGATTATAAAATACTACTATTGAACTCTAAAGCACTGAATGATCTCGTGCCTCATTACCTCATGAGTGAAATTTTGGTCTTTTATGATCTGCCATGCCTACTTCGATCAAAAGATGCAGGCTACTTTTGGTACCCCAAATAGTGAAGGCTACAGCAGGGGGTAGATCTTTCTCTTACAAAGCCCCACAGTTATGGAACAACCTTCCAATTAGTGTTCGGGGCTCAGACACAGTCTCAGTGTTTAAGTCTAGGCTGAAAACATATTTGTTTAGTCTTTTGTGCATAGTTTTTTTTAGGTAAAGGAACAGATCTCTGAGTTCACAGGCATAGAGTATTGTGTATTGAGTATTCCCCCACACACTTTCACTCATTTACTCAGGTTTGTTGACGGTGGAGTGGCTGGCCGCATTGTGTCCCATGTCGCCCTCATGTCTGTGTTACCTTTTGGCTCTCCCTTTTGGTATGCTGTCACAGCTAGTCTGCCAGAGTCCCTGCTTGCACTCCGCACGCAAAGTACATTGTCCTGAATCATTACGGGACAAAAGCTTACCTAACAGTCTCTCCCTCTCTCTCTCTCTCTCTCTCTCTCTCTCTCTCTCTGTTGAGCTACACAGATATCAGTGCTCCTGACCCCTTCTGCTCTCCAGACCTGCCTGATCTATCCTGATGCCCTGCTTCTGGTTAGAGTTCTCATCAGTTGGAGATCACTCGCTGTTGCAGGGGGTGGCCCCACATGGACGGCCTGAAGATCATTGGGATGGTGCCGCTTGGGGGCCGTGGAGATGGCTTGGGGATCTCATATATTGAGATGGCTTGGGACTGCGATTGTTGTGGTGGCTTTGGGGCTGCAGTTGCCCCGAGCACTTTTGCGTGTTAGTGTATTGTTAGTGTGTTGATGTTGGCTCATGGCAGGGGTTGAAGCTAGGGTTTCTATTACTAAGCAGTTAATATCAAGTGACTGACATTTCAGACACAATATGGATGAATATTTTGTTTATTTGCTCCGTCAACAGAAATAGCTCCTACAGAAGCCACAGCTGCACAGAGCATTGTGTGTTACCAGGCAAGACACAGACTAACTGACCACCCGTCATAAGTGTAGTAACCATTTCAGTCTAACAGACTATTGCAAGAATTGGAATTTCATGTAGCGAACCCAGACAAGTGGAGTGATACAAACAGTGAAACGTCCGAATGCTGTTATTCTAAATATATGCACGCTTGGAATAGCGCAAGTAATTAATACGGATGATTTGTAATTTATAGTACATAACTTTAGGGGTATAATGTGTGTGTGTGCGTGTGTATGAAGAGTGATTTGTAGAAGTGATTTTATTGCACATTATGGCACCATCTACCGGCACAAGACTGTAAGTCCTGGTTCTTTTAAGGTGGAAAGGAAAATCCGAATAAGAAGCTGGCAAATAAGAAGCTAACTTCAGCTACATGTAGTACAGTATACTTAACCTCACTGAATAACATTTGAGTAAATTTTAAAAAGGGAACTCTATGAAGAATATGATTATGTTTCTGAGCGTACTATTATACTCGGAGGAGTTAACACAGGCATCACTCTTAAAGAGGTGCAGAAAACATGCGCAATCCTAGATGATGTAGAGAAAACTGACTTCAGTGAAAATGTGTCTAGTACCCTTTTGTGTCAATTTAGTTTGGAGGTGACCCCACTGCCGCTGGATGATGAAGATGCTGGCTGAAGATGGTTGTTGCTGGGAGATGGTTCAGGTAGACAAGCACTGCACCGTCTTGGTAAGTGGGAGCCAACCTGCTAAGGAATCAGTTCCTCTTGCTCGTGCCATTTCAGATATTACTGTCACGTTTAGAGAGCAGATCACTGAGTTGGCCAATACATACAGTGTTGACCACATGTTATTAGATCAAGGAGTCATGTACGATATACACTGATCAGCCATAACATTAAAACCACCTGCCTAATATTGGGTAAGTCCCCTTTGTGCTACCAAAACAGCTCTGACCCATCAAGCCATGGACTCCACAAGACCTCTGAAGGTGTGCTGTGGTATCTGGCACCAAGATGTTAGCAGCAAATGCTTTAAGTCCTGTAAGTAGTGAGGTAGGTCCTCCATGGATCGGACTTGTTTGTCCAGCACATATTACAGATGCTCGAATGGATTGAGATCTGGTGAATTTGGAGGCCAAGTCAAAATCTTGAACTTTTTGTCATGTTCCTCAAACCATTCCTGAGCAATTTTGGCAATGCGGCAGGGCGCATTATCCTGCTGAAAGAGGCTACCACCATTAGGGAATACCGTTGACATGAAAGGGTGTACTTGGTTTGCAACAATGTCAAAGTAACATCCACATGAATGCCAGGACCCAAAATTTGCCAGCAGCACATTGCCCAGAGCATCATACTGCCTCCGGCGGCTTGCCTTCTTCCCATAGTGCATCCTGGAGCCATCTCTTCCCCAGGTAAGTGACGCACACTCACCCGGCCATCCACATGATGTAAAAGAAAATGTGATTCGTCAGACCAGGCCACCTTCTTCCATTGCTCTATGGTCCAGTTCTTATGCTCATGTGCCCATTGCAGGTGCTTTTGGTGGTGGACAGGGGCCAGCAAGGGCACTCTGACTGGTCCGTGCAGCCCCATATGCAGCAAGATGCAATGCACTGTGTGTTCTGACACCTTTCTATCATAGCCCGCATTAACTTTTTCAGCAATTTGTGCCACAGTGTCTCTTCTGTGGGATCGGACCAGACGAGATAGCCTTCACTTGCCTATGATCCTGTCACCGGTTCACTGGTTGTCCTTCCTCGGACTACTTTTGGTAGGTACTAATCACCGCATACTGGGAACACCCCACAACAACTGCCATTTTGGTGATGCCCTGACCCAGTCGTCTAGCCATCACAATTTGACCCTTGTCAAAGTCACTCAAATCCTTACGCTTGCCCATTTATCCTGCTTCAATACATCAACTTCAAGAACTGACTGTTCACTCACTGCCTAATATATCCCATCCCTTGACAGCCACCACTGTAGAGAGAATGTTCGATGCTATTCATTTCACCTGTCAGTGGTTTTAATGTTATGGCTGATTGGTGAATATGAGAAAAAGCTTAGTAACATGGAGCACACAGCATCCACTCCTGCCCCTTACGCTAGCTCAAAGTCTCCTTTCGATCCAGCTGCACATTTTGATAAGGCTGAAGATCATTTAGCAAGTCTCATGAGGGCTAATAATACAGATTTCTCATTGACTATACCCATACCAATTGATACCGTGTTATTGTCAAGCATATTGTGAAATATGGGGAAGGGAAAAAGATGGACAGGCATCTGTACAAGACTTATAAACTCTGTGGCCACTACCTGCAGACATTCAGGGAATTGAATTGTTTCCTAAGCTTTTTGGCTGTCATCACATCTTTATACATGATTACTCTTGTATCGTCAGGCCTCTAAATGATTTATAGAAGTGGGAGTTTTCTAGCACGAAGTTACCACCTTTAGGGGACAGGCGGACTGAACACTTCCAGGAAGTCACTCAGCTCATGACTGAGAAACTCACGTCAACTCCAGTCCTAGGTTTTGCAGACTAGCAACTTCCTTATGTTCTAGCCCCTGATGCCAGCATGACAGGTTTGTGCCACAGCTAAGAGTTAGTTTTGATACTGACAAAGGCAGAAATGTATGAAATTTGCTCTTGGCATATTGAGTTGATGATGTGCTGTGTTGGAGTATTTATTCCTGTTATTCCATTGTATTCTGTTTTTAAGAAGTTTTTGAAAGTGTTTAAGAAGCATTTTTTTTTTCTCATAAATTTACAGTTGTACTGGAGGTGGTCAGGATTGCTAATATGCTAAATCGAGAAACAGGATGGTGTTCACTGGCAGAGCCAGGTGCGAACCCAAAATTTCGTTCGCTACTGGCAGTTTGATGCTGATTGACATCTCATTTCACCTCTTGTTGAAAGAAGCATTCATCAAACATTCAGAACGGCACATTTTTCAAATCGAGAACGAAGAGAGAATATTAACGTTGATTGCAAGATGCAGGAGAATAAGAATAAGAAGAACATGCAGAAGAAGAAGAGAGAATATTTCCACAGCTATAAACTTTCCTGTGTAAGTTAATGTTAGACCTTTGGCTCCATTAACAGACAGTTAATCAGATAAGAGAGATCTTGTTCCCAATTTAGCCTAACATACATTATCTTTACATCTGCGCTAGTAATACATGTATATACAGTGCAGTGTCGTAAGTTACAGTATATGAATGTTTAGCTAATGTGGGATAACTTGTAGGCTACAGCTGTCAGTGTTCAGCAAGTTAACATTTAGCAATTTGAAATCCATTAACTCAGTTAGATTTTCATTCTTGAACTCAAAACGAACATTTGTTATTATCAATCTGTTAACATTTACTCAAAGATGACCACAATTGCAGATAGCCTGTTTGCTATCGTAAAGGTGTAAGAAATTATAGCTAGCTAAGTTACTGCAGAGTAGGGCTAGCCATGATCTAACTAGTAACTTAGGCTGGTGGTTGATTTTAAGGTACAGTTATGTTAATGGGGATTTGTAATTAAGATTGAGATTGGATGTGGGTAATTGGATGCTTAGATTTTTGCATAGGGTCAATTAAACATGAAAAGAAAGGGAGAGATATCAGACGTCTTTTTAAAGAAGCACAAAGGGGCAGATCAGGTGCAAACAGTCCCCAGCCCTTGCATCACCACCGGACCCCAGAGCAGCTCCCTACCTAAGGCTAGTCAGAGTCAGTGTGGTCAGACTTCACAAGGACGCAGTCTACCACCACCAGGTCTGAGCATCTACCAGGCAGTCAGTCACATACCCAGTTCAGAATTTAAGTTTAGCTTCAGCTTGTAATAGATGATTTTGTCAGATCAAGCCACAATTTAAAATGTTGGTTGTTGATTCATATGCGTTCTTGTTTTGATGGCTGTGGCATTTTTATTGTGATTATACGCTAATGGTTCTTCTGTTATTTTAATGTGATAGATGTATCAAGGGATGACACAGAGACCTGTGACTCTAAGCAAGACAGTGAGCAAGAGCTGCCAGGAGATGTCATCGAGCCCCTCCCAACTGCATCGAGCACCAATTCAATTCAATTCAATTCATTTTTATTTGTATAGCGCTTTTTTACAAAGGTCATTGTCTCCAAGCAGCTTTACACAAACAAAAGTAAAGTGAAGTGTGTGTGTATGATGTCTCTGATGAGCAAGCAGGGCGACGGTGGCAAGGAAAAACTCCCTGAGATGGTGATAGGAAGAAACCTTGAGAGGAACCAGACTCAACAGAGAACCCATCCTCATATGGGTATACACTGTAGTGTGCGTGTGTGTGTGTACAATGTGTGTTGGTGTAGTCCATGGAAAACAGCTGAAGCGTCTTCGTGGCAGTATGAAGCATTGCCGGTGGACAGGTCCAGAGTGAAGGGGGGGGAGGTCTGGATCATCAGCAGCTCAGGAGTGATGCTCATCTGGTCCAGAGCGTAGGGGGGTCTGGATCACCGGCAGCTCAGCAGTGTAGCTCGGCAGAAAGAGAAGGAAAGTGGTTAGGTACACTCACAGTCACCGTGTGGAGATAAAACTTAATGAGGAGTGCAGGGGACTCCGGCAGGACTAGCTATAACAGCATAACTAAAAGGAGAACCAGGGGGAAACACAGACGCGAGAGATCCCTGATAAGGCATACAGTCACTCTGCCGTCACAAACCTGAGTGACTAACGAGAGTGAGGAAGACAGCATCCAAACACACCAGATCACCATAACACTCAACATCCACGAGTCCCCCAGATCTACTCCTTTGTCTAAAACACTAGTCGCTAAATGCTAGGTTAAATAAATAAGTCTTCAACCTCGACTTAAACACTGAGACCGTGTCTGCTTCACGTACATTAACTGGGAGGCTATTCCATAATTTTGGGGCTTGGTAAGAGAAAGCTCTGCCCCTTGCCGTGGTTTTGGCAATGCGTGGTACTGATAGACAGCCTGCATCCTTAGAGCGAAGTAGGCGCGGCGGAACGTAAGGTACTAACATATCGCTTAAATACTGCGGAGCGAGACCGTTTAATGCTTTATAGGTTAGGAGTAATATTTTAAAATCGATGCGGAATCTTACTGGGAGCCAGTGTAATGTAGATAAGACTGGCGTGATATGCTCATACTTCCTAGTCCTAGTAAGGACCCTCGCTGCTGCGTTCTGAACTATCTGAAGCTTATTTATACATCTAGACGAACATCCAGATAGTAAAGCATTACAGTAATCTAATCTGGACGTGATAAATGCATGGACTAGTTTTTCAGCATCACTTAGTGAAAGTATATTTCTAATCTTAGCGATATTTCTGAGGTGGAAAAATGCTAACCTGCTTACATTATCTACATGCGCCTCAAATGAGAGATTAGAGTCTATAATCACACCGAGATCTTTTACTGTTAGACTACTTGAAACAGAGAGACCATCTAAAGTAACAGTGTGATCTTTAAACTTACTTCTAGCGGCTTGTGGTCCCAGTACCAGAACCTCTGTTTTTTCTGGGTTTAGCAGGAGAAAGTTGCTTAGCATCCAGTCTCTTATGTCTATCGCACATGCCTCAACTTTCTTTAACTGGCTATTCTCATCTGGCCTAGCTGAGACGTATAACTGTGTGTCATCAGCATAACAATGGAAGCTAATATTATGTTTATGGATGATGTTACCTAAAGGGAGCATGTATAACGTGAAAAGCAGTGGGCCTAAGACTGAACCCTGCGGAACGCCATATTCTACTTGATAACGTGCTGAGTGGTCACCGTTTACATCTACAAACTGATAACGATCGGTTAAATAAGATCTAAACCAGTCGAGGGCTGAGCCCTTAATTCCTACGACCTTTTCCAGTCTGTGAAGAAGGATATTATGGTCGATAGTGTTGAACGCTGCACTAAGGTCGAGTAAAATTAATAGACTAATGCAACCCCGATCAGAGGCTAATAGCAAGTCATTGACTACTTTGACTAATGCTGTCTCTGTGCTGTGGTGGGGCCTGAAACCTTACTGATAAAGTTCATAGATATTATTACTTTGTAGATATGAAATTAGCTGCTGCGCTACTACCTTCTCTAGTATTTTAGATAGAAAGGGAAGGTTTGAAATCGGCCTTTAGTTAGTTAAAACCAGATATGCTGTTCCAAAAGGACCCAATGAGAGGCCAAGCTTATACATTAGATAGCAGCTGTTATTATCTAATCTTGTAGATCCCTTAATTATACATTTACACAGAGATGAAATCAGGAAATCAATGAAACTCTTTACCGTTCCTTTAACATGCAACAGTTTGTTCCGCGATGTCACACCGTTCATCCCACACATGCGCCCTCCTTATGCGCGAGCACAGGGCCGCTGCGAGCGATGAAGAAAACCCGGGAAAGAAGACTGGCGAAGCAGGCGAGCAGTCACGCAACCACGGCGATCTGCGAAGCACTGATCTGATGATCCGAAATGGTCACGGCACCACGTGTAACTGGTGTTGCCTGCGTTTTGTGTTTTTCTTTTTTGGTGTAATAAACAGACGGACATCAGCTGACGGTTTGACTCTTCTTTAATCTGATAAAAGATACAATGTGAATTTGCCCTTTGTTGTTTCTCTCCCATGCAGAGACAGTGCAGAAAGGGGACAGAGGAGAACAGGGATAAAACTTTCAAGCAATAAAATTAATTTAACAGTGACAAAACAGCATACCTGATAAAAGATAACAGTCTTTACGATGTGAATTTGCCCTTTTTACAAAGTTCACAAAGTACAGAAAACTGATCAAACTTGGTGAAAATATGAAAATAATCAAATATACATGAAAATTAATGCCACAGATATGATTTAGATGAGAAATTTAAGTACAAAAGTGATTTAAAAGACAAAGATGTAACTGAATTAATCAGAGCTCATTAGAAACCCACCTCTCCCATGCAGAGACAGTGCAGAAAGGGAAGAGGAGGGGCAAAGACAGGAAATTAAGACCAACACTGCAGTCAGAAAGTTAAAGGGGAAGATGCACACATACAGACAGGCATATCAGGTAGTCATCTGAACATTTTTGTGTAATTCTATATATACGAACATAATTCTGTAATTCGAACATATTCCATACCTGTTACATAGGTCACATTATTAATGTAGTGTTGGTGTGTGTTAGTGTATTGTTGGTGTGCGATAGTGTAGTGCTGGTGTGTGTTAGTGCAGGTCACATTATTAATGTAGTGTTGGTGTGCGTTAGTGTAGGTCACATTATTAATGTAGTGTTGGTGTGCGTTAGTGTAGGTCACATTATTAGTGTAGTGTTGGTGTGTGTTAATGTAGGTCACATTATTAATGTAGTGTTGGTGTGCGTTAGTGTAGGTCACATTATTAGTGTAGTGTTGGTGTGCGTTAGTGTAGTGTCGGTGTGTGTTAGCGTAGGTGACATTACTAATGTAGTGTTGGTGTGTGTTAATGTATGTCACATTATTAATGTAGTGTTGGTGTGTGTTAGTGTAGGTCACATTATTAATGTAGTGTTGGTGTGTGTTAGTGTAGTGTTGATGTGATTTACTATATTTTGTTGTGTTAGTGTAGTGTTGGTGTGTGTTAGTTTCATTTCAAGCTTATGTAGATAATATTACTAGGATAGCTTTCTTTCATCTCAGAAATATTGCTAAGGTAAGAAATATAATGTCACTACACGATGCAGAAAAATTAGTTCATGCTATTGTTACCTCCAGGTTGGATTACTGTAATGCATTACTGTCTGGATGTTCCAGTAGGTGCATAAACAAGCTCCAGTTAGTCCAGAATGCAGCAGCGAGAGTCCTTACTAGAACCAGACAATATGACCACATCACCCCTATCTTATCCACACTGCATTGGCTCCCAATCAATTTTCGTATTGATTATAAAATACTACTATTGAACTCTAAAGCACTGAATGATCTCGTGCCTCAGTACCTGAGCGAAATTTTGGTCTTTTATGATCCGCCATGCCTACTTCGATCAAAGGATGAAGGCTATTTTTGGTACCTCAAATAGTGAAGGCTACAGCAGGGGGTAGAGATTCCTCTTACAAAGCCCCACAGTTATGGAACAACCTTCCAATTAGTGTTCGGGGCTCAGATACAGTCTCAGTGTTTAAGTCTAGGCTGAAAACTTATTTGTTTAGTCAAGCCTTTTGTGCATAGTTTTTTTTTAGGTAAAGGAACAGATCAGGGAGTTCACAGACATAGAGTATTGTGGTGAATTGGGATGTATGGATGCTGTATGGACACACACACTCTCACTCGTCCACTCAGGTTTGTTGACGGTGGAGTGGCTGGCTCCCTTTTGGTATGCTGTCACAGCTAGTCTGCCAGAGTCCCTGCTTGCACTCTGCACGCAAAGTACATTGTCCTTAATCATTACGGGACAAAAGCTTACCTAACAATCTCTCCCTCTCTCTGTCTCTCTCTCTATTTCTCTGTTGAGCTACACATGCTACTCCTGAGATATCAGTGCTCCTGACCCCTTCTGCTCTCCGGACCTGCCTGATCTATACTGATGCCCTACTTCTGGTTAGAGTTTTCATCAGTTGGAGATCGCTCACTGTTGCAGGGGGTGGCCCCACATGGACGGCCTGAAGATCATTGGAGACGGCTTTGGAATCTCATATGTTGAGTTGTACTGTGATGGCTTGGGACTGCGATTGTTGTAGTGGCTTTGGGGCTGCATTTGCCCCGAGCAGTTTTGTGTGTTAGTGTATTGTTGGTGTGTTGGTGTTGGCTCAGTGGTTAAAGCTCTGAGTTCATGACCAGCATGTCAGGGGTTGAAGCTAGGGTTTCTATTACTAAGCAGTTAATATCAAGTAACTGACATTTCAGACACAATATGGCTGAATATGTTGTTTATTTGCTCTGTCAACAGAAATAGCTCCTACAGAAGCCACAGCTGCACAGAGCATTGTGTGTTACCATGCAAGACACAGACTAACTGACCGCCCGTCATAAGTGTAGTAACCATTTCAGTCTAACAGACTATTGCAAGGATTGGAATTTTATGTAGCGAACACAGACAAGTGGAGTGATACAAACAGTGAAACGTCCGAATGCTGTTATTCTAAATATATGCACGCTTGGAATAGCGCAAGTAATTAATACAGATGATTTGTAATTTATAGTACATAACTTTAGGGGTATAATGTGTGTGTGTGTGTGTGTGTGCGCGTGTGTGTGCGCGCATGTATGAAGAGTGATTTGTAGAAGTGATTTTATTGCACATTATGGCACCATCTACCGGCACAAGACTGTAAGTCCTGGTTCTTTTAAGGTGGAAAGGAAAATCCGAATAAGAAGCTGGCAAATAAGAAGCTAACTTCAGCTACATGTAGTACAGTATACTTAACCTCACTGAATAACATTTGAGTAAATGTTAAAAAGGGAACTCTATGAAGAATATGATTGTTTCTGAGCGTACTATTATACTCAGAGGAGTTAACATAGTCATCACTCTTAAAGAGGTGCAGAAAACATGCGCAATCCTAGATGATAGAAAACAGAGAAAACTGACTTCACTGAAAATGTGTCTAATACCCTTTTGTGTCAATTTAGTTTGGAGGTGACCCCACTGCCGCTGGATGATGAAGATGCTGGCTGAAGATGGTTGTTGCCGGGAGATGGTTCAGATAGACAAGCACTGCACTGACTTGGTAAGTGGGAGCCAACCTGCTAAGGAATCAGTGCCTCTTGCTCGTGCCATTTCAGATATTACTGTCACGTTTAGGGAGCAGATCACTGAGTTGGCCAATACATACAGTGTTGAACACATGTTATTAGATCAAGGAGCCTTGATGGGTCAGAGCTACCAAAACATACCAAAACTCTGACTCATCAAGGCATGGACTCCACAAGACCGCTGAAGGTGTGCTGTGTTATCTGGCACCAAGATGTTAGCAGTAGATGCTTTAAGTCCTGTACGTGAGATCTGGTGAATTTGGAGGCCAAGTCAAAATCTTGAACTTTTTGTCATGCTCCTCAAACCATTCCTGAACAATTTTTGCAATGCGGCAGAGCGCATTATCCTGCTGAAAGAGGCTACCGCCATTAGGGAATACCATTGACATGAAAGGGTGTACTTGGTTTGCAACACTGTCAAAGTAACATCCACATGAATGCCAGGACCCAAAATTTCCCAGCAGCACATTGCCCAGAGCATCACACTGCCTCCGGCGGCTTGTCTTCTTCCCATAGTGCATCCTGGTGCCATGTCTTCCCCAGGTAAGTGACGCACTCTCACCCGGCCGTCCACATGATGTAAAAGAAAATGTGATTCGTCAGACCAGGTCTCCTTCTTCCATTGCTCTATGGTCCAGTTCTTATGCTCACGTGCCCATTGCAGGTGCTTTTGGTGGTGGACAGGGGCCAGCATGGGCACTCTGACTTGTCTGTGCAGCTCCATATGTAGCAAGATGCAATGCAATGTGTGTTCTGACACCTTTCTATCATAGCCCGCATTAACTTTTTCAGCAATTTGTGCCACAGCGTCTCTTCTGTGGGATTGGACCAGACGGGAGAGCCTTCACTTGCCATGCGCATCAGTGAGCCTTGGGCACCTATGATCCTGTCACCGGTTCACTGGTTGTACTTCCTTGGACAATTTTTGGTAGGTACTAACCACCGCATACTGGGAACACCCCACAACAACTGCCATTTTGGTGATGCCCTGACCCAGTCATCTAGCCATCACAATTTGACCCTTGTCAAAGTCACTCAAATCTTTACGCTTGCCCATTTATCCTGCTTCAATACATCAACTTCATGAACTGACTGTTCACTCACTGCCTAATATATCCCATCCCTTGACAGCCCCCACTGTAGAGAGAATGTTCAATGTTATTCATTTCACCTGTCAGTGGTTTTAATGTTATGGCTGATGGGTGAATATGAGAAAAAGCTTAGTAACATGGAGCACACAGCATCCACTCCTGCCCCTTACGCTAGCTCAAAGTCTCCTTTCGATCCAGCTGCACATTTTGATAAGGCTGAAGATCATTTAGCAAGTCTCATGAGGGCTAATAATACAGATTTCTCATTGACTATACCCATACCAATTGATACCGTGTTATTGTCAAGCATATCGTGAAATATGGGGAAGGGAGAAAGATGGGCAGGCATCTGTACAAGACGGTGCTACTGCTGTAGCTGCTACTAGGTTTATTTTGCTATAATTGTTGCCAAATTGTTCTAACCCAACAAATACTGCATTACATGATCTTGACATTGGGCAAGTCGCAGCATGGGGCAACAGGTGTGATAGAAAGTCCAGTTGCCCTTATGCCTCTTGGTCAGGAAATAGAGTGGGGAGATAAGAACGGTGGTTGATTATCTTAGGCTGAATAGCCTCACTAAGAAAGCTTTTACAACCCCTTTTGGAAACTTGCGATTCCAAAACCCGCCACAAGGTTATCTAATGCTCCTGTGTCTTTTCAGTGGACTACGGAGAGGATGATGGAAGGAATAAACCTACTGGAGGTGATTGCTTTTCTGGAGGTGATTGCTTTTCTGGATGGATCCACATTAGAGGACCATGAGGACAGATACATGAAGGTCTTGAAACACATGTCTGAGTTTGGTCTCAAATTGTCCCCTTCTAAATGTAAATTTTTCCAGTCTTCTGTGAAATACCTTCTGTATAATAGATTTCTGCTGAGGGCATTCTGCCTGATCCTGACAAAAAGCCTGAGAGTTATGAGAGTTATAAACTCTATGGCCACTATATGAGAGATATGGCCACATCTGCGGTCATTCAGGGAATTGAATTGTTTCCTAAGCTTTTTGACTGAACACTTCCAGGAAGTCACTCAGCTCATGACTGAGAAACTCACGTCAGCTCCAGTCCTAGGTTTTGCAGACTAGCAACTTCCTTATGTTCTAGCCCCTGATGCCAGCATGACAGGTTTGCGCCACAGCTAAGAGTTAGTTTAGATACTGACGAAGGCAGAAATGTATGAAATTTGCTCTTGGCATATTGAGTTGATGATGTGCTGTGTTGGAGTATTTATTCCTCATTGTATTCTGTTTTTAAGAAGTTTTTTAAAGTGTTTAAGAAGCATTTTTTCTCATAAATTTACAGTTGTACTGGAGGTGGTCAGGATTGCTAATATGCTAAATCAAGAAACAGGATGGTGTGCGCACATTCACTGGCAGAGCCAGGTGCCAACCCAAAATTTCATTGGCTACTGGCAGTTTGATGCTGTTTGACATCTCATTTCACCTCTTGTTGAAAGAAGCATTCATCTTGACACAGCACGGTGCATTTTTCAAATCGAGAACGAAGAGAGAATATTAACATTGATTGCAAGATACAGAACAATAATAAGAAGAGAGAACATGCAGAAGAAGAAGAGAGAATATTTCAACAGCTATAAACTTTCCTGTTAGACCTTTGGCCCCATTAACAGACAGTTAATCAGATAAGAGAGATCTTGTTCCCAATTTAGCCTAACATACATTATCTTTACATCTGGGCTAGTAATACATGTATATACAGTGCAGTGTCATAGGTTACAGTATATGCATGTTTAGCTAATGTGGGGTAACTTGTAGGCTACAGCTGTCAGTGTTGAGCAAGTTAACATTTAGCAATTTGAAATCCATTAACTCAGTTAGATTTTCATTCTTGAACTCAAAACGAACATTCCTTATTATCAATCTGTTAACGTTTACTCAAAGATTACCACAATTGCAGATAGCCTGTTTGCTATCGTAAAGGTGTAAGAAATTATAGCTAGCTAAGTTACTGCAGAGTAGGGCTAGCCATGATCTAACTAGTAACTTAGGCTGGTAGTTGATTTTAAGGTACAGTTATGATAATGGGGATTTGTAATTAAGATTGAGATTGGACTAAAATGTGGGTAACTGGATGCTTAGATTTTTGCATAGGGTCGATTAAACATGAAAAGAAAGGGAGAGATATCAGACGTCTTTTTAAAGAAGCACAAAGGGGCAGATCCGGTGCAAACAGTCCCCAGCCCTTGCATCACCACCGGACCCCAGAGCAGCTCCCTACCTAAGGCTAGTCAGAGTCAGTGTGGTCAGACTTCACAAGGACGCAGTCTACCACCACCAGGTCTGAGCATCTACCAGGCAGTCAGTCACATACCCAGTTCAGAATTTAAGTTTAGCTTCAGCTTGTAATAGATGATTTTGTCAGCCTCAATTTAAAATGTTGGTTGTTGATTCATATGTGGTCTTGTTTTGGTGACTGTGGCATTTTTATTGTGATTATACACTAATGGTTCTTCTGTTATTTTAATGTAATAGATGTATCAAGGGATGACACAGAGACCTGTGACTCTGAGCAAGACAGTGAGCAAGAGCTGCCAGGAGATGTCACCGAGCCCCTCCCAACTGCATCAAGCACCAGATATGCTGTTCCAAAAGGACCCAATCATAGGCCAAGCTTATACATTAGATAGCAGCTGTTAGTATCTAATCTTGTAGATCCCTTAATTATACATTTACATAGAGATATGACACATTATTTTACATGTATTTCAGACACTTCAGGATCCAGAGAAGAGGGTCCTGAACAGCAGTGTTTGAAATCATTTCTCAGAACTCAGCATGGTACAAGGAAAAGGGCTTTCAACAGCTCCTGGTATAAGGACAATTCATGGCTTGAATATTCTCTAAGTCAAGATTCGACTTATTGCTTCACCTGTAGGCATTTTTCTCTGCCCAATACACCTGAAGCTGCGTTCACATCACAATCAGGTTTTTGTAACTGAAAAAGGCACTGTTTAACGATTCTGGGTTTAACAATTAAGAACTCTGGGTTAAGTGAATTATCACTTGTACCTCTAATCATAGGATTCCTTCATGCTCCTTATATGCCAGGTTAGGGTTACACACAAATTTTCTGTCATGGTCTATGGACCCCCTGAAATAGCCTTGGCCACCCCCTGGCCACCCCATGTATGAAACTCTAGTTCCACCACTGCGTACATCCAAAAAAGTTTTTAACAGGTGCAGGGCCAAAAAATCTAAATAAATCATGAAAGGATAAAGGGATGGCACATTGCTATAATGCTCTCAAAACATTTTAATAATAAATAGAGCAGACAGCATTTCAACCATGTCGATCTTCTTCGGGCAGTAAAAACATTAAGTCCTGAAAATCTTTACAATTGCCAAATGATATATATCATGTCACTTTAGATGTTGAATCTCTGTGTAGTAATATTCCCCATGATGGAGGTGATATAGCTATTGATTTTTTTTCTACATGATTGTTTTTCGTAATAAAACTCCAGGTATCGACTGTATTAAGGAACTTGCAAGATTGGTACTTATGAAGAATTTCTTTATGTACAAGAATGATTATTATTTGTAGATCAAGGGAGCAGCAATGGGGAGTACTATGGCTCCTAGTAGTGAACATCTTAAATTTAAGTGAGTGAAGTGACGTGTAGCCAAGTATGGTGACCCATACTCGGAATTTGTGCTCTGCATTTAACCCATCCAAGTGCACACACACACACACACCGTGAACACACACCCGGAGCAGTGGGCAGCCTTTTTTTGCTGTGGCGCCCGGTGAGCAGTTAGGGGTTCGGTGCCTTGCTCAAGGGTCTCACCTTAGTCATGGTACTGAGGGTGGTAGAGAGCACTGGTCATTCACTCCCCCCCACCTACAATCCCTTCCGGACCTGAGACTCAAACCCACGACCTTCAGGTTCACCTTCGGGTTACAAGTACGAGACTCTAACCATTAGGCCACGACATAAAATTGTAAAAACGATATAAAATTGTTTTTTATGACATTGGCCTTTGTTCTCTTGATATGTTTGTATTAATTTATGTGTAGGTTTTATGTTGATTAATATTGGCTTGGATATTTTTTGTATTTTTTTTTCTATGAGATGTTTACAAGATGGCGTCGACCAGTGTTGTGGCCTGCCGTTGCTCTACTTCTCTGTCTGCTATTTTGTTTCTTTTCTGTGTTCTTTTATATCTTTTGTTTTGTCCTTGTCAATCGCGATGGGTTTATGATCGCAGTACCCTGCTTCAAATTCGTTCGTTTGTTATGGACCTGTCGATCAGCAGTGGAAATAAGTACTTCTTTTCTCATTCTGCGCTGCTACCGCACATACAGTGTTCTCTGGCTGGATGTGTGTGCTGCAGGCAAAGAAGCCGGCGAAGACGTGGGAGGCGTGCAGGCGCTAACGTGAAGTGGAGATTTAGGCGGAGATATCCTGATGTGCTGCAGTTTGCAAGAGAAGATGGTAATGCGGAGTTTGCTGTGGAGTTTTGGGGTTTGCGCCGTTCATGTTTGCTGCCATTTTCTTCGGGATTGCGTTTTTACCTGGATGGAAAGTCTTCGTCATGTTTCAGAGGTGCTGATTTGAGTAACTTACTCTATCCTAAGATGGTAAAGTCTGGTCAAGCCACAGTTGTTGCCTCTATGGTATCACAGACTTTAAAGATGTCGCTGGTTAATGCACATTCGATTACAAACAAAACTTTCATTCTAAATGATGTTATTTCACATAATGTTTTGGACTTTTTCTTTATTACAGAGACTTGGATAAATGTTGATGAGTGGAGTCTATGTCATGATCTTTGCCCAACTGACTATAACTTAATAAATACCCCCAGATCAGTGGGTCGTGGTGGGGGTCTAGCTACGGTGTGCAAACAGCAGTTTAAATGTCACCGTTTATCGCCCATGAACTACTTGAGTTTTGAAGTTCAATTATTAAAACTGGACTTCTCTACGCCTGTTTTGGGTGTGGTCATTTATCGACCTCCAAAGTATAGTCAGGCTTTTATCCAGGAATTCTCTGACTTTTTATCTCTGACTAGTTTGTTACTGTCTGATCATATCTTAATTGTTTGTGATTTTAATATTCATATTTGTTGTCCTGGGAAGCCTTTGGTTAAGGAGTTTTCAGACTTAATGGACTCATTTAATTTTATCCAACATGTCTCAGGCCCTACCCATGAGAAAGGACATACTTTGGACCTTGTTTATTCCTTAGGGTTGTCAATTTGTGATGTTGATGTTAATGACATTTGTATTTCTGGTCATATGCCTGTTATTTGCAGTGTATATGTGCTGAATGAAATGAGGGCGAGTCAGTCCTCTTATGTTTGCTCTCGTGCAATTACTCCATCTACACCACAGGCTTTTGGCGAGATCTTTAGTACCTTTTCTGATGTATCATGGTTGGAGTCTGCACCTCTCACGGCTGATCCAGATGAGTTACTTACTGTTTTTAACTCTGTTTGTTCTGAAGTCTTGGACTCTGTTGCTCCTTATAAGATTAAGCATCGTAAGGCAAATTATCAGTCTTGGTTTACTGAACATACTTGTGTTCTTAGACAGCAGTGTAGGAAGGCAGAACGGGCTTGGAAGAAAAATAAACTTCTGGTCTTTCATCAGATTTTACAAGATTCACTTCTTAGATATCAGAAAGCTGTAAAGGATGCTAAAGCAGCCTATTTTTCAAATATTATATCGCAGCACTCAAACTCGCCAAAAGTTTTGTTTCAGACCATTAACAGGTTTCTTAATCCAAATGCTGTCACGATACCTCCATCTACAAAGTGTTGCAAGAAGTTTTTAAGTGTTTTCCCTCCCATTTGGACTATTGTAATGCACTTTATTTGGGAGTAAGTAAATCTCTTATTTCAAAATTGCAATTGTCCAGAATGCAGCTGCGAGGCTCCTTACTAGCACAAAGAAAAGGGAGCATATTACTCCGGTTTTGGAAAAGCTGCATTGGCTTCCCTTTACATATCGGATTTAGTATCAGGTGTTGCTGTACATTTTTAAAGCTGTCCATGATATGGCCCCAGAATATATTACGGATCTGATTCATATGCACTCTGGCAGACCTCAAAGAACACTTAACTGCTTACTGCTCTCAGTTCCGAAAACTCGGCTGAAAACTAAAGGGGATCGGGCATTTTCGGTCGCTGGCCCAAGACTGTGGAATGCTCTTCCACCTGAGATCAGATTTGCACCCTCAGTTGATGTTTTTAAATCTTGCTTGAAAACATATGTTTTCTATGGCTTTTAATTGTTGATTTTCGAAAGATGTAAATTGTTTTAATTTTTTCTTCAAGGTTATTTTTATTGTTTTTGTTTTGTTGATTTTTGTTTTACCATCCTTGTATTATAGTGCTGCTGTACAGTCCTTTGGTCTACTTTGTAGTGGAAAGGGCTCTATAAATAAAGTAGACTTGAGACTTGAGTAGACTATTTTTTGCGTGTTGATGTCATTCATTTGGTGGATATTTTGGGATTCATTGGTGATTATATTATATTGGAGAGGGTGATTTATTTTCTGGAGTTTTTCACTTTTTTGCTTATTTGTTGTCTATGCCCATTGTCAGGTATGCATTTAAAGATTTTCAGGATTTAAGGTTTTTACTGCCTGATGAAGACTGACACAGACGAAATGTCTGCTCTGCGTATTATTACAATGTTTTGAGACCACTATAGCAGTGTGCCGTCCCTTTTTCCTTCCAAAATGCTAAATTGCTCCTTGATATGAATGTGTGCGTATGAATGTGTGTGTGCGCGCATGGTGCCCTCTGATGGACTGGCATCTCATCTGGGAACAATCGTCCTGTCTTGTGCCCCGTGTTCCCAGGGCTGGCTCTGGATCCACCACAATCCTGATCAGGATAAAACGGTTGCTGAAGATAAATGAATTAATTAATGCTATGATATATGAAAAATATACTGTTTTATATAGTGAGAGTGTGTGTTTAAAGCATTGGCATATTATTATTGTGATGCTTTTTAGTCTTCTGTGTCAAGCACAACTCAAGGAAAAGATATGCGTCCACTTTAACCAGAGTTTAAAACCACAGCATCAGTTTCCAGTAATCACTAAATGATGGATACTTGGGCTTAGATCAGCTGCATATTGTCTTCCCTGGGAGCCCGTTAGAAGAAAAACAAAGAGTACAGTGTAAGGTGATCATCTTGCAGTGTGTGACGCAAACATGAAATGCAGGAAAATAAACCAGAAAGAAACTTGCTAGTGCTGTTAACTTGTAGCTTCTCGGATGTTTTATCATAGAAGAAACAATTTATTATAGACCACACCATCAGAAACACTATGAATAGGCAGGAGGCTTTTATGTAAAAGTAGTGGGGAAAGCCTACAACATGAGCTATGCCTGCTTATCATCAGGAGAGGATTCTCTCTGGAACTGGACACATGGCACCCCGAATATTATCTATCTTTAAGACTGAGACATTCTGTTTCTTGAAAGGTTTAGGAACATAAAATGTCTGTTTAGCAAAAAAGCTAAAATTAATGTGGAAAATTGATTAGTAAATACACTATTGCATAACTGAAATGTATACATATGAAACATTGGCTTGTTCCTGGTTGATTGTCCTGCTTGTTTGAGGCAGGACCCAAAGTAGAATGTTGTGATGGAATTTTTCTACATTATGATGTCATAAAGGTAAGGCTGCAGTTTTCCCTCACAATGAGCGTTCACTTCAGACCACGTTAAGCCACTGAGGAGGATCGCAGCAAAACACACTGAAGAGGATTGCAGCGTTTCTACTGAAGACAAAACTGTTACTGACTTTTTTGACCACACGAGAGAGATAACCAAGCTAATGGATATCTTTGTGGATGCCACTGAGAAGGCCACCAGCCAGAGTCTGAGTGAGTAAATGTACTAAATGAACAAAGAACCAAATTGAAAAGGACCAAGTTGGGTAACTGTTGATATTTATTAATGTTAAAACGCCAGTTTAAGAAGCTCAGCACTTATAAATATCACCTCTTAACACGTCATAGTGCTCCATATATACTACTCGTTTACTGCTTTTTAACATGTTAAGGTGGTAAAAGTCAAATTCTATAATTATTTTCATGAAAAAAAAAATGCTCGTTTCAGGAGAAAAGATGAGCCAGAGGACATGCGCCAAGGCTGAAGCTGAGGCTAGGGAACTGATGGGCAGGTTCCTCAAGGATATTGAAGCAAATGACAAAGAACTGAGTGCGTAAAGAACTGATATGGAAAACTGACAATATTATTGAGATGAATGCTGAAGATACTGAACACAGAATCTGAAGATGAACCCTTAACATTCTTATTACAGGAGAAAGGATCCGCACTAAGGCCGTTAGGGTACTGATGGGAATTTTCCTCTGCGATACTGAGACAAATGACACCTCCATGAGTAAGTTACTATTGTAGGGAGAATGATAGGAGGAATAACAATAATGAGAAGGAAAGTCAATAATATGAAAGTAATATTTTAAAACAGAGTTCCTGAAAGAGGTGGATGCTTTAGCAGAGGAAGAGGATGAAGCCATCAGTCAGGTCTTGGAGGAGGAAGAGGGAACAATCGACCTGCCACTGGGTGAACAAAAAATATAATCTCAGAATAATTTCTGACAAAATGTGAAAACTCTCATATTGTTTCTGTGGTAATTAACACAGGTAGCTCATATTAATAAATATAATACTGCATATGTACTACCCCTGTATTCTTAACAAGGTGCTAAAATGTTGGAAATATTTGATCTTTAAAACTAAAGTTCAGAAATTTTAAATTTTCACTACCACTGATATATCCCTTTAACTATAAAATAAGTTTCACACAATCCCTCCAAACAACTACTCAAACAAACAAACAAATAAAAGCTGAGACTGCAGTATGGTTAATGGATGTTAAACTGGATGAGACTATAAGTGATTTTTAAAACATTATCAGTGAATTTGTAATTATGAAAATTAAATAAAAGTGGCAATAATAATATTATATAATATTATGATTGTGACATTATATATCATTTTCAAATGATGTAGTAAACGGCAATAAGACAGAGAAGACTGTTGAAAACAGCGGGAATGGAAAGGAGAAAAAGAAATGGACCAGGAGAGGGACACGAGGCAAAGGAAGGAAGATAAATTACAAAAAGTTCCAGGCCAGCAAAGAAGGTATTATTATTATTAATATCATATCATGATGGCAGTAATGTAACTGGAGAATATTGCTGATATTAAATTAAATGAGGAATTGAAATGAAACATTTTATTTGCCTCAATTAATACAATCTAAACATTATATCTAGTTTTAATTATGAATAATGTGATTTTTTTTCAGAAGGAGATAAGGCTGAAGCTGAGGCTAAAGCTGACGCTGAAGCTGAACTTGTAACTGATGCTCACACTGATGCTGAAGTTGAGGCTGAAATTGAAGCTGAAGCTGAGGCAAAAGCTGACGCTGAAACTGAACCTGAGGCTGAAGCTGAGGCTAAAACTGAACCTGAGGCTGAAGCTGAGGCTAAAACTGAACCTGAAGCTGAACCTGAGGCTGAAGCCGTTGCTGAAGAAAGAAAGCCAGAAGACACAGAAACAGAGAACAGCACATCTCTGGGTGAGTAGGAGCAATCACTCACACTAATATACCACTTTAAGTAAGATAAATTTCACACAATCCCTTCAAACATCAACTACTCAAAGAAATAAGTAAGTAAACAAACAAACAAAAAAATACAAATAAGTAAAACAATCACTGCATTCATCCTTCACTGATAAGTATTATTAATAACCACTGAACTTCAATATTAGCATTATTTAAGACTGACATTATTCATTTATTATTTCCTAAAGATGGAGCAAAAGGCAACAATGCAGACCAGCCAGCCGAAAGCATCAGGAAAGGAAACGAGAAAAAGAAATGGACCAGGAGAGGAACACGAGGCAGAGGGAGAAAGATCAATTACGAAAAATTACAGGCCAACAAAGCAGGTATTAATATTAATATCATGTCATGATGTCAGTAATGTACCTTAAGAATTGCTGATATTAAATGAAATGAGGAATTGAAGTTATACCCTTTATCTGCCCCAATTAATACAATCTAAACATTATATTAAGTTTTAATTGTGAATCCTGTGACTTTTTTTCAGAAGAAGATAAGGCTGAAGCTGTTGCTGAAGCAGAGACTAAAGTTGAGGCTGAAGTAGATGCTAAAGATGAGGTTGAAGCTGAGGCTGACCCTGAAGAAAGAAAGCCAGAAGGTGCTGAAACAGAGAACAGCACATTCCTGGGTGTGTAGAAACAATCACTGACACTGATGTAATAATAATAATAATAATAATAATAATACTAATAATAATAATAATAATAATAATAATAATTATTATTATTATTATAATAGTGACATTATACATTATTTTTCAATGATGCAGTAAACGGCAATAAGACGGAGAAGACTGTTGAAAACAGTGGGAATGGAAATGAGAAAAAGAAAAGGACCAGGAGAGGGACACGAGGAAAAGGAAGGAAGATAAATTACAAAAAGTTCCAGGCCAACAAAGAAGGTATTATTATGTCAGTAATGTAACTGAAGAACTGCTGATATTAAATTAAATTAGGAATTGAAGTGAAACATTTTATCTGCCTCATTTAATACAATCTATACATTTTATCAAGTTATAATTGTGAATCCTGTGACTTTTTTTCAGAAGGAGATAAGGCTGAAGCTGAGGCTGAAGCTGTTTTTGAAGCTGAACCTGATGCTGAAGCTCACACTGATGCTGAAGTTGAGGCTGAAGCTAACATTGATGCTGAAGTTGAGGCTAAAACTGAACATGAGGCTGAAGCTGAAACTGGGGATGAAGCTCACATTGATGCTGAAGTTGAGGCTCAAGCTGAAACTGAACATGAGACTGAAGCTGAGGCTAAAACTGAACATGAGGCTGAAGCTGAAACTGGGGATGAAGCTCACATTGATGCTGAAGTTGAGGCTCAAGCTGAAACTGAACATGAGACTGAAGCTGAGGCTAAAACTGAACATGAGGCTGAAGTTGAGGCTGACACTGAAGCTGAAACTGAGACTGAAGCCGAGTCTAAAACTGAACCTGAGGCTGAACCTGACACTGAGGATGAAGCTCACATTGATGCTGAAGTTGAGGCTCAAGCTGAAACTGAACATGAGGCTGAAGCTGAGGCTAAAACTGAACATGAGGCTGAAGTTCAGCCTGACACTGAAACTGAACCTGAGACTGAAGCTGAGACTAAAACTGAACCTGAGGCTGAAGTTGAAGTTGACACTGAAGCAGAACCTGATGCTGAATGTGCTGCTGAAGAAAGAAAGACGGATGACGCTGAAACAGAGAACAGCACATCTCTGGGTGAGTACGATCAATCACTCACACTGATATACCTCTTTAATTGTTAAATAAATTTCATACAATCCCTTCAAACATCAACTACTCAAAGAAATGAGTAAGTAAACAAACTAATAAATACAAATAAGTAAAAAAAAAAATCACTGCATTCACCCTTCACTGATAATAAGTATTATTAATAACCACTAAGCTTCAGTAATAGTATTGTTTAAGACTGACATTGTTGATTTATTACTTCCTAAAGATGGAGCAAATGGCAATGATGCAGACGAGCCTGCTGAAAGCATCAGGAAAGGAAATGAGAAAAAGAAAAGGACCAGGAGAGGGACACGAGGCAGAGGGAGAAAGATCAATTACAAAAAGGTCCAGGACAACAAAGCAGGTATTAATATTAATATCACGTCATGATGTCAGTAATGTAACTGCTGATGTTAGTTCAATTCATGTGGTTTGCTGGTATTATTGCTGTTAGAAAATATTAACTTTTTCAAAAACAGGGATGCTGAAAGAGGTGGATGATGGAGCGGAGGCCGAAGCTATCGGTGACCTGATGAACATCCTCCTGGATGAGACAGAGGAAACTAATGGCCCATCTCTGGGTGAGTATAAAACTATAATCTAAGAATAATTTCAGACAAAATGCAAAAAATAACTGAAAAGAGCCTCATATTAAATTTGCCATGGCGATGAACACAGTTAATTCGTATTAATAACACATAATACTCCATATCTACTAACCCTATATTCTTAACAAGATGCTATAATGTTCAAAATATTTGAAAATTTTAACTAAAGTTAAAAAATGAAAAGTTTTAAATAAATTTTTTTTTACAGCAGGAGAAAGTGGGGAGATCACGATGAGTGCTGACATTGAAGCTGAGGCTGAAGCCTTTAATGGTTTCCTCACCGTCCTCCTGGAGGAGATAAGGGACAAGATCAACCTGCCTCTGGGTAAGTAAAGAAATTAACTTCCAATGAGGAAATAGCATTTGTATTACAAATAATAAATACCCTTTACACTGATAGTGCTGTACATGTTTGCACAACCAGAGTTAATCTGCAATAAAGAAGGGCTACGCCCATGAAGAGCTTTAAAGTAGGAAACCTAAATATTGCAATCTTAAATTACAATATTTAAAACAGGGATGCTGCAAGAGGTGGATGATGGGGCGGAGGCTGATGCCATCAAGCAGCTCCTGAACGTCTTCCTGGATCAGGCAGGCGAAATGATTGACCTGCCTCTGGGTAAGTAAAGAAAATAAATTATAATCTGTGAATAATATTTCAATTACAAATTTAAATACAATTCACGTTGACAAAGTGCTATGAGGATTTGCAAAAACAAATCATACAAGCTTACATTAAATTAAATGAACTGCGAGAAAATAAAGGAAACTAAATTTTGCTGTTAGAAAACTGACAATATTAACTTATTTAAAAACAGGGATGCTAAAAGAGGTGGATGATGGGGCGGAGGCTGAAGCCATCGACCAGCTCCAGAACGTCTTCCTGGATCAGGCAGGAAAAACTTCTGGCCAGTCTCTGGGTAAGTAAAGAAAATAAATTGTAATAAAATTATTTGACGTGCTGTGTTAGAGAGCTCTGATTTTGTTGTTTGAAAACTGAGAATTTTATCTTATTTAAAAATAGGGATGCTGAAGGAGTTGGATGATGGGGCGGAGGCTGAAGCCATCAACCCGCTCCAGAACGTCCTCCTGGATGAGACACAAGAAAAGATCCACCTGCCTCTGGGTAAGTAAAGAACATAAATAATAATATGCCAAAAACATTTCAATTACAACGTTAAATAACATTCACACTGGCAAACTGATGTACAGATTTGCAAAAGCAAATCATACAAACATATTAAATCAAATGAAACGCAATAAAATAAAGGAAACTGAAATGCTGCAAAAGAAGTATTAAGAAAATTTAATGTGCTGTTAGAGAGCTCTGATTTTACTGTCAGAAACTGAGAATATTAATTTCTTTAAAAACAGGGATGCTGAAAGAGGTGGATGATGGGGCGGAGGCTGAAGCCATCAACCAGCTCCAGAACGTCCTCCTGGATCAGGCAGAAGAAAAGATCCACCTGCCTCTGGGTGAGTAAAGAATATAAATATTAATATGCCAAAAACATTTCAAATTGATGTACAGATTTGAAAAAGCAGTTCATACAAACATATTAAATGAAAAGCAATAAAATAAAGGAATCTGAAATGCTGCAAAAGAAGTATCAAGAAAATTTGACATGCTGTTAGAGAGCTCTGATTTTGCTGTTAGTAAGCTGAGAATATTAATCCATTTAGAAACAGGGATGCTGAAAGAGGTGGATGATGGGGCGGAGGCTGAAGCCATCAACCAGCTCCAGAAAGTCCCTCTGGATGAGACAGAAGAAAAGATCCACCTGCCTCTGGGTGAGTAAAGAACATAAATAATAATATGCCAAAAACATTTCAATTACAACGTTAAATAACATTCACACTGGCAAATTGATGTACAGATTTGCAAAAACAAATCATACAAACATATTAAATGAAATGAAACGCAATAAAATAAAGGAAACTGAAATACTGCAAAAGAAGTATTAAGAACATTTAATGTGCTGTTAGAGAGCTCTGATTTTACTGTCAGAAACTGAGAATATTAATTTCTTTAAAAACAGGGATGCTGAAAGAGGTGGATGATGGGGCGGAGGCTGAAGCCATCAACCAGCTCCAGAAAGTCCCTCTGGATGAGACAGAAGAAAAGATCCACCTGCTGTCTCTGGGTAAGTAAAGAAAATAAATTGTAATTAAATCGTTTGATGTGCTGTGTTAGAGAGCACTGATTTTGCTGTCAGTGATAATGTTAATTTATTTAAATACAGGGATGCTGAAAGAGGTGGATGATGGGGCGGAGGCTGAAGCCATCAACCAGCTCCAGAACGTCCCTCTGGATGAGACAGAAGAAAAGATCCACCTGCCTCTGAGTGAGTAAAGAACATAAATAATAATATGCCAAAAACATTTCAATTACAACGTTAAATAACATTCACACTGGCAAATTGATGTACAGATTTGCAAAAGCAGATCATACAAACATATTAAATCAAATGAAACGCAATAAAATAAAGGAAACTGAAATGCTGCAAAAGAAGTATTAAGAAAATTTAATGTGCTGTTAGAGAGCTCTGATTTTACTGTCAGAAACTGAGAATATTAATTTCTTTAAAAACAGGGATGCTGAAAGAGGTGGATGATGGGGCGGAGGCTGAAGCCATCAACCAGCTCCAGAATGTCGTCCTGGATCAAGCAGGGGAAACTTCTGGCCAGTCTCTGGGTAAGTAAAGAAAATAAATTGTAATTAAATCGTTTGATGTGCTGTGTTAGAGAGCACTGATTTTGCTGTCAGTGATAATATTAATTTATTCAAATACAGGGATGCTGAAAGAGGTGGATGATGGGGCGGAGGCTGAAGCCATCAACCAGCTCCAGAACGTCCTCCTGGATCAAGCAGGGGAAGCTTCTGGCCAGTCTCTGGGTAAGTAAAGAAAATAAATTATAATAAAATCGTTTGATGTGCTGTGATAGAGAGCTCTGATTTTGCTGTTAGAAAGCTGAGAATTTTATCTGATTCAAAAACAGGGATGTTGAAAGAGGTGGATGATGGGGCGGAGGCTGAAGCCATCAACCAGCTCCAGAACGTCCTCCTGGATCAGGCAGGAAAAACTTCTGGCCAGTCTCTGGGTAAGTAAAGAAAATAAATTATAATAAAATTATTTGATGTGTTGTGTTAGAGAGCTCTGATTTTGCTGTTAGAAAGCTGAGAATATTAACTTACTTTAAAACAGAGATGCTAAAGGAGGTGGATGATGGGGTGGAGACTGAAGCCATCAACCAGCTCCAGAACGTCTTCCTGGATCAGGCAGAGGAAACTTCTGGCCAGTCTCTGGGTGAGCAAAAAATATAATCTCAGACAAATTTCACACAAAATGCAAAACAATAACTGCAAAAAGCCTCACATTAATGTTGCTGTGGTGATGAATGCAATTAACTCGTATTAATAACACGTAATACTCCATATCTACTGACCATATGTTCTTAACAAGATGCTATAATTCAAAATATTTGAACTTAAACTAGAGTTAGAAAATTGTAAGTTTGAAATGGATTTTTTTTACAGCAGGAGAAAGTGGGGAGATCGTGACGAGTGCCAACGCTGAAGCTGAGGCTGAAGCCTTTAATGGTTTCCTCACCGTCCTCCTGGAGGAGACAAGGGACAAGAACAACCTGCCTCTGGGTAAGTAAAGAAATTAACTTCCAATGAAGAAACAGCATTTGTATTACACATTTAAAGATAAATTGATAAAGTGCACTATAATAATGTAAGAAAACTTTTTTTTGTTATAACAGCTAAATAAAACCCCAACTGATATTGATGTTACAGGTCAATCAGCTCAGCAACAGATTCCATTAATAATGGACTTAATGCATAGTTCTCCATATCTACTACTCATATATCACTTCTTAAGCACTGAATCCCTAAACAGAAACACTGTAAAAGATTGTTGTATTTAATAGGCTTTTGTAAATTAAATGAATTTTGAGTTCCTGTGGCATTAAATAACTCATAGATATTTACCGGGATGAAGCGGTTATTAATATTAACATCATCTCATGAAGTTAGTAATGTACCTGGAGAACTGCTGATATTAAATTAAAATAAATTAAGAATTGAAGTGAAACACTTGCTCAGCCTCATTTAATAGAATCTAAAGTTTTCATTGTGAATAATGTGACTTTTTTCAGAAGAAGTTGAGGCTGAAGCTCAAGAAAGAAATCCAGAAGAGGCTGAAACAGAGAATAGCACATCTCTGGGTGAGTAGGAGCAAGCACTCACACTGATATACCTCTTTAACTGTAAAATAAATTTCACACAATACCTCCAAAAATAAACTACTCAAATAAACACACACACACACAAACAAACAAACAAACAAATAAGTACATAAGTTAATTAATTAATTAAAAGCTGAGGCTGCAGTACAGCTAGTGGACGGTAAACTGGATGAAACTATACGTAATTTGTAAAAATATTTATAAGTGAAAATTGTAATTATGAAAATATTCAGTAAAGTAGAAATAATAATATTATTTATGATTGTGACATTATACATTATTTCCTAAAGATCAAGTAAACGGCAATAATACAGACGGGCCTGTTGAAAACACTGGGAATGGAAACGAGAAAAAGAAAAGGACCAGGAGAGGGACACGAGGCAAAGGAAGAAAGATAAATTACAAAAAGTTCCAGGACAACAAAGCAGGTATTAATATTAATATCACATCATTATGTCAGTAATGTAACTGAACAACTGCTGATATTAGCTCAGTTCGTGTTAAACAAAGAATCTAGACATTGTATCAAGTTTTATTTGTGAATCATGTGACTTTTGTCCGGACGATCTGCAGCTGAGGCCATAGAAAGACCACCAGAAGATGCAGAAACAATGAACAGCACACCTCTGGGTGAGTAGGAGCAATCACTCGCACTTACATACCTCTTTACGTTTCACAGAATCCCTCCAATCATCAAATACTCTGACAATAGGTGCATTATTCGAATGTGTACAATAATATTTTGTCTATTTATTGCAGCTGTAGTTCTTTTTACACCCTGAGCTTTTTGTTCCAAGACTATAGTGCACATCTGGATAGCTGTTCATGTTTATGTATGTCAAAGCAGACAAACACATGGTGAAGGCGGAAAAAGACTTGCATAGTAATTTCTCTAATTCTGTCCCACAGCTGAACAGAATGGAGGGAGGAAAGAGCTGATGGATGCCAAAGCATCAAGAGACCAACATAAAAGACAGACACAAAGAAAGCCACAGACACAGTCACATGTCTGGACACACCGTGACAGAGCCTGCGAGTCAGGGTGGAGAGGACCTGCTCACTGGGACCGGAGAGACAGGAGAATCCCGAGAAGATCAACTCAAGACACACCATCACATGCTGGAGCCTGATCTGTTGAACAGCACACACACACACACACACACACACACACACACTCTAAACCCAGTGCACACACTAACACACATATACACACACAAAACCAATGCACACAAACACGCATACACAGAAAACCCAATGAACAAACAAACACACACAAACACACACACACAAAACACCCCCGCCAAGCCCCCATCCTAACCTTAAGCCTAACCCTACCACCACCCCTATTCCCCAATCCAATTATTAAAATTATTTTTAAAAATGGACGCTTATGCCTTTGCTGGTTTTTGGCCCGGAGAAGAATATTACTTGATTGGAAATCAAGCAAACCACCATCAGTTTCACTCTGGCTTAGCGTGTGATGATGCTTTTGAAATTGGAGAAAATTAAATATTCACTTTGAGGATCTACTAAACATTTTTATTCAGTATGGAACCCCATGATTTTATATTTTGAAAGGTGCATAACTCTCCCCCAATCTAAAATTATAAGTAGAATCAGAAGACCCATCTATATGGGCATGGATATCACAATCAGACAGAATGGGCTAACAATATTACATAATATATGGGCTGTAAACTGTAAACTATTTAGTATAGTAGTGTAGCAGCAACAAGTATATCTGTACCAGCAATAAGTATATCTGTACCAGCAGTAAGTATATCTGTAGCAGTAGTAAGTTTATCTGTAGCAGCAATAAGTATATCTGGAGCAGCAATAAGTATATCTGGAGCAGCAGTAAGTATAGCATTCCAAAAATATAAAATGTCTGATGCAGCTTTGTAAAGTGTGGTGTGCAGTGGTATTGACAATTGACTTGATGTGTTCCGTTATCTTTCTGTGTCCTATATGGTCATATAACACCGGTTACATCCCAAATCACTCCCTGTTGGAGACATGTAGTGTACTACTTATGGTGTAAAAGTCATTGTGTACATAGCAAGTGTATAGGGAACAGAAAACCGTTTGGGGTTCGGCCTTTTTTTTATTATTTAATCGACATATTTAATAAAGTGTAAATATTCAAATGAAAATAACCACTTACTATCCTCTTATCTTCTGCAATATCAAACGCCAGTTAATTCCTATTCATCATCAGTTTATATACTTGTAAATCCTAAATTTATACACGCAAAGATTCTTAAGGTCTTTTCTTCACTGAACTACATTACCTATCAGCCTCAGCATGTCACATGACCATGTCACATGGCTCACTAAGCACTTACAGCTGTTATGTATTACCCCAATCAGCACCCCTACTGAAGTCCTGGTCTCTGTATGTGTCACTGTTGAGCTTTTGTTGTTGGCGTGTGTATGTGTTGTCGTTTGTGCTGTAGTATATAAAATGTAAATATGTGATAAAAAAGGACAGGAAAAGGTGGTGTAGGAGCAGTTTGTAGCAGGTTTTCTGACAGGAACACTGGAGTGAGTCCAGTGCCACAAGCTGGTGGATGTTGGACGCAGTGATAGAGCTGGCAGAGGAAAACATGGCAGCATATCCAGGGGCAGACAGCGCTCTCTCTCTCTCTCTCTCTCTCTCTCCCTCCCTCTGTGTGCGCATGCGTTGTGTGAGTTTGTACGAGAGCGGGGTGTGCTGTTGCGAGAATTGCTTTTTCTTGGACGTTTTCCCTCTTTTTAGTCAGTTGGTTTGTCTTTTTAGGCGGTATAGCGCGGGTCTTGCGGTACTGTAAACGCCGGGATGGCGGCAGTTCCCGTGCAGGAAACGCCACCTGTGCTCTCACTTCGTAATGGGTGCAGGTGTGTGCCAGACCCTGGTGTTGCGGTCGAAGAGTTGCTCTTAGTTGTAGGAGAGCAGGTCGGGTTTGAGAATATACTGTCGGCCTCACGAATGAGCAAAGTAATCGTCTTTTTGATGAGTGAAGCTTTATTGAATCAGCTGACTGTGAGCGGAATATGGGTGAAGGAGGCTTTTGTACCGATCACCCCGCTGTCCGCTCCAGCTACCAGAATCACTATTTCTAATGTCCCTCCTTTTATTTCTAATGATGTTATCATCAAAGAATGAACGAGATTCAAGATGATTCCGTTAGGGTGTAAAAATGCGGCGCTTAAACATGTGCTTTCTTTACAAAAGGTAAAGGAGGTGTAGAAGCCCGTAATTTCTTTCCTGACCTTGATAAGTGTGTCTCTTCTGTGATGTGGGCATGAAAAGTGAGTAGTTACAAGGAACTTTCACAACAAAAGCGTTTTCGCCTAAAGAAACATCACTGCAATTAGACAACCAGGTAGATCGACACAAAAAGAGGGGCTAATAAGAGGGAAAACAAAATGAACATGCTGAATTGTATCTGTATCTCCTTTCTATACTGTCTACTCCTTCCCTCTTTCATCTTTATGGAGATCTTAAGAATAGGATCCGTTAATGTGAATGGGATGAGGGATGCGAGAGAGATCATTTTTTAAAGGAAATAATTAATTTGAATGAGTCGAATGTTATTTTCCTTCAAGAGAGTCATAGTAGCCAAAGCAATGAATTTGAATGGAGATTGTGGTGGGAGGGAGAACGTGTTCTCAGTCATGGGACTAATTTAAGTGCAGGGGTGGCTGTGCTTTTTTTCCCCCTGCTGTTAAAGCCAAAATTTTATTGAAACATGAGTTAGAACCTGGAAGGCTGCTAACTGTAAGGGCAGAAATAAGTAGCTTCTGCTTTTTGTTTGTGAATATTTTACGCTCCTGATACTGGCCCTGATAGAATTAAACTTTTCATTAAGCTGAAACAATTTTTAAGGCAAAACCAGAATGAAGATTTTATTGTTTTGGTGGGGGGGACTGGAATTGCACATTGGATTTTACACTTAATAGAAATGGGGAGGAGCCACATTCACAGTCAGCACTCTGTTTAGGTAATGTGATTGAGAACCTGAATTTTTTTAGATGTTTGTAGAGAACACGATCCTTCAACGCGACAGTACACTTGAGTGAAAGTCAGCACTGGTCTGATTTCTGCTGCATGTTTTGACCTGTTTTATGTATCTGGAAATATGAGAAATAGTTAGAAACACAACTGTTGTCCCCATGTCCTTCTCTGATCACAAATTTATCACAGTTGATTGTGTCTTGGACATAAGACTGAGTTATTATTGGCATTTTAATGTAAGACTCTTAGAAGACAAACTTTTTATTGAGAAATTTAAGTTATTTTGGGAAAGTTGAAAAGGTCTGTTTTGATAGTATAATTCAGTGGTGAGACGTGGGGCAAGCACATATAAAGTTGTTTTGTCAGCAATACGCTTCTTATTCCACTTCATGCTTGAAGAAGACATTGGAGCAACTGGAACAAGAAATTACTGCTATTGAGAGAAACATGACTTAACAACACTGTTGGTTTACAGGAAAAGTGGACTGAAAAAAAACTTTCCTTAAGTTCTATCTTAAATGAAAAAGTCAAGGGTGCACTTAAGGCGCAAGTTTTTAACAGTGAGAGACATGGATGATCCTACTTCTTTTTTTTTCTTTCATTTGGAACACAAAGCTGCTCAAGACAAACAGATGTACAGTCTAAAGGACAGTATTGGGTGTATTACTTCTGACCCAGTGGACATGTGTAGACTGGCTGTAGACTTTTACTCTACTCTTTTTGCTGCTGATAATTCAGATGGACATTGTAGAAAAGAATTTCTACAGGATCTCCCTGTTCTGACCTCAGAGCAGAAGAATCTTTTCGGAAAAAAGACTTGCTTTTGATGAAGTGACTGCCTCTGTGATGGAACTCTCTTTAGGCCGTACACCCGGAATAGATGGTCTTCCTACTGAGTTCTATAGGAGCTTGTGGACTGTCATTGGGAATGACTTTTTTTAAAAAAAAAGTTCTTCAGGAATCAATTAATGAAGGAATTCTTCCTAAGAGTTGCCAGTGTGCGGTTTTAACTTTGCTTCAAGAAAAAGGAGACTTAACTTTATTAAAGAACTGGAGGCCTGTGGCACTTTTATGCTCTGAGTACAAGATTCTCTCTAAATGTTTAGCCAAAAGATTAAATAATGTACTGCAACAAATCATACATAAGGATCAGTCATACTGTATAAAGGATAGCTCTATTGCAGATAATTGGCATTTGGTGAGGGATCTTTTTGACTTTGCTTCTTTTAATAATGTTAATGTGGGGGTTTTGTCATTAGATCAGGAAAAGGCTTTTGATAGGGTAGATCATGTCTGTCTATTTGAAATGCTTCAAGCCTTTAGTTTTGGAGATCATTTTATTTCATTAATCAGACTGCTTTATTCTGAAGCTACTTGTTTAAATTGGCCGGTGGTCTCAGTATTCCTATAAGGGTTCAAAGGGGTATCAGACAAGGTTGTCTTCTTTCAGGGCAACTTTATAGTATTGTCACTGAACCTTTACTATGCAGATTAATAGACCTTTTCTGGTCAGGTCAACACTGGCTGAAAGCCTCAGTCCTCTATCTGCCTCGGCAAGAGGGGGGTCAGGGGCTCCTCCACATTAGGTCACGGATTAAGGCCTTCAGACTCCAGACAGCTCAAAGGCTTCTTTATGGAGAGTCAGTGTTAAAATCATGGACACACTTCACGATTTCTCGAGAGTTAAGTGACACTTATTTTCAGTGGCTAAAGGAAGAGCTTTATTCAAACCAGCACTTGAGTTGGACATTTTTAAATCCCTCTTCCTGAGAAATGCTCTTCTTTCTGCAGGCATTGCTAGAGTAGGGCATCTAGCCTCTGAGGATGGCTGGTTGTCTGCATAGACATTGGCGCTTAAGCTTGGCATAAGATCTGTTCGAGTTGCTCAGAGACTTCTGACCGAAGTGCAGGAACGATTGCCGCAGAATTACAGCGTGTCCCTGGTCGTACCTGGCGAGGAGGAAGTATTATCCTTCCCAGACCTGGAGGTTTCAGCAGGAAATGGCGAGTGGCAAGAAACAGAGAGCAACATCCTGTCTTTTGCGTTACCTCGGTCAGGACTTTTCAGTGCTGTTGGGAAGAAGCGATAGACATAAGAGACTGGATGCTAAGCAACTTTCTCCTGCTAAACCCAGAAAAAACAGAGGTTCTGGTACTGGGACCACAAGCCGCTAGAAGTAAGTTTAAAGATCACACTGTTACTTTAGACGGTCTCTCTGTTTCAAGTAGTCTAACAGTAAAAGATCTCGGTGTGATTATAGACTCTAATCTCTCATTTGAGGCGCATGTAGATAATGTAAGCAGGTTAGCATTTTTCCACCTCAGAAATATCGCTAAGATTAGAAATATATTTTCGCTAAGTGATGCTGAAAAACTAGTCCATGCATTTATCACGTCCAGATTAGATTACTGTAATGCTTTACTATCTGGATGTTTGTCTAGATGTATAAATAAGCTTCAGATAGTTCAGAACGCAGCGGCGAGGGTCCTTACTAGGACTAGGAAGTATGAGCATATCACGCCAGTCTTATCTACATTACACTGGCTCCCAGTAAGATTCCGCATCGATTTTAAAATATTACTCCTAACCTATAAAGCATTAAACGGTCTCGCTCCACAGTATTTAAGCGATATGTTAGTACCTTGCGTTCCGCCGCGCCTACTTCGCTCTAAGGACGCAGGCTGTCTATCAGTACCACGCATTGCCAAAACCACGGCAGGGGGCAGAGCTTTCTCTTACCAAGCCCCAAAATTATGGAATAGCCTCCCAGTTAATGTATGTGAAGCAGACACGGTCTCAGTGTTTAAGTCGAGGTTGAAGACTTATTTATTTAACCTAGCATTTAGCGACTAGTGTTTTAGACAAAGGAGTAGATCTGGGGGACTCGTGGATGAGTGTTATGGTGATCTGGCGTGTTTGGATGCTGTCTTCCTCACTCTCGTTAGTCACTCAGGTTTGTGATGGCAGAATGACTGTATGCTTTACATATCGGGGATCTCTCGCGTCTGTGTTTCCCCCTGGTTCTCCTTTTAGTTATGCTGTTATAGCTAGTCTTGCCGGAGTCCCCTGCACTCCTCATTAAGTTTTATCTCCACACGGTGACTGTGAGTGTACCTAACCACTTTCCTTCTCTTTCTGCCGAGCTACACTGCTGAGCTGCCGGTGATCCAGACCCCCCTACGCTCTGGACCAGATGAGCATCACTCCTGAGCTGCTGATGATCCAGACCCAGACCCCCCTCCCCCCCCTCACTCTGGACCTGTCCACCGGCAATGTTTCACACTGCCACGAAGACGCTTCAGCTGTTTTCTATGGACTACACAAACGCACATTGTACACACACACACACACGTGCACTACAGTGTAAACCCATATGAGGATGGGTTCTCTGAGTCTCTGAGTTTCTTCCTATCACCATCTCAGGGAGTTTTTCCTTGCCACCGTCGCCCTGCTTGCTCATCAGAGACATCACACACACACACTTCATTTTACTTTGTTTGTGTAAAGCTGCTTTGAGACAATGACCTTTGTAAAAAAAAAAAAAAAAAAAAAAAAAGTGCTATACAAATAAAAATGAATTGAATTGAAGAAGCAGCTACATGTGATGTGTGTAAAGGCTCTTCATTGTCATACTCTGGAGAGCGTAAAAGAGTCTAAGTGGTTGGACTTTTTTGGATCAGGCTTTTCCCCCAAAGGTAGTTGGAGGACCTTGTACAAACCCCCCCATTGAGAAACGGTCTGGAGACCTGCAGTGGCGGATTGGGCACGGGGGCAGTCGTGGCCTAATGGATAGAGAGTCGGACTTGCAACCCGAAGGTGAACCTGAAGGTTGTGGGTTCGAGTCTCAGGTCCAGCAGGGATTGTAGGTGGGGGGAGTGAATGACCAGCGCTCTCTTCCACCCTCAATACCACGACTGAGGTGAGACCCTTGAGCAAGGCACCGAACCCCCAACTGTTCGGACAGTCGGAAACAGTTTTTCATTTATTTTCTGAATGTGAAAGGCTTGTCCCTTTTTTTTTTTTTTTTTTTTTTTTTTTAAAAAAAAAAAAAGAAGAATGCTGCCGTGAATTAGCGGAGGTTTTTACTTTCTTTATCTATGGTCCTAAATATAAACATTCCAAAAGGGAGACCTATGTATTAGTGAATTTTGTTTTTGGCCAAGCAAAGTTGGTTATTTGGCTGTCACAGGAAAAATAAGATTGTTGGAATGGGACAGACTGATGTTACGTTGATTTTTAGGGGTTTGATAAAATCACGCTTAAAGGTTGAATTTGCCTTTTATAATTTAATAATGGATATAGAGACCTTTAAAAACAGGTGGGGCATTAATAACTGCATATGTGAAGTTGACTATGATGGCTCTCTGAACATTTATGTATGATAATGAATTATATGATGTTTCTTGTTTTATGATATCAGTTTTTGACTTCCTATATTTTTTGATATACCTGTGCAATATATCTTGATCCTTTTAAAAAGTGAAAAAAAAAATTACTGATTAATTTTTTCTGGAGATTAAAGAGATGTTTAAAAGTCAAGTCTCTCTCTCAGCCTCTTCTCATTCTGGAGTGTTCCCTCCTAAAGGTCTTGTATTCACTGACTATAATTTTAAATGCAGTCACTTAGGTGGCGTGAAGGTAATGTGTTCTCTGTAGGAGGTGAAACCAGCTGAAATAATTCATGATTTTAATTATACTAATTATTTGTAATGAGCTCTTTTAGTCATTAGTTGCAGTTTGCAAGTTATTTTCATGTACCAAATATATCACGTATATAAACTTAGTTCATGGGGGGTGCTAGAGAGCACCACATGGTGTGGACATAAATTTAGAGTGCTCCCTCAAAGCCTCGGTAAATTTGTGTTTTTTTCTACTATTTTCGTTGTGAAGGTTTGCACGCCATTATCTAGTAGTGAAATGAAGAAGGCTAAACCCAAGAAAGGTGATTCACCAACTCGTGCAGGTGAACAGCTGGCCGAGAAGCCGTCGTCGCATAATAACTCAACTGTTATTCTATCGGCGATTCAAACAATGAGTAACAGTATGAACGACAGATTTAATTCGTTGGAGGCGACTTTATCTCAGCTGCAAACAACACTTTCTGAAACTACCTCCCGTATCGCGGATCTTGAGGGTGTTAAAGCTGAGCATGAAATTCGCATTTCAGATCTCGAGGCCTCTTGTCAGGAAATTCTTGCAGTTAATAAGGCCCTGCGTGCTAAACTGGATGATCTCGAGGGTCGTTCTCGACGAGAGAATATCAAGATTCTTGGGTTACCTGAGAACGTGGAGGCCGGCCGCCCAACTGCGTTTGTGGAACAACTCATCCCGAAACTCCTGGGTACCGAGAACTTTCCCGAAGGAATTAAAGTTGACCGCGTACATCGTACCGGGCCCCTACCATCGAAAGGAGGACGTCCCCGAATCGTGATCGCGAAGATACATCATTATCCTGTCAAAGAGATGATACTGCGACTCGGGCGGCAGCAGGCGCCTTTAAAAAGAAGTTGAGGGAGGCCGGTATGCGATTCGGACTGCTCTTCCCTGCACGTCTTGTTGTCACCCAGGGCAATAAAAAGAAAATCTTCGGCTCGGTGTCGGAGGCTGAAGAGTTTGTGAAGTCTGTCGTAGAGCAAGAGCCTTCTTGATCCGCAGTTAAGGACTGTTCCTCAATGCTGCGACCATGGTTGAAGGACTTAAAATTTGATTAAAAATCGGTTTATAGGCCTTTATAGGAGGTTGTGAGTATATTCTCATACGGGAAAAAAAAGACATTTGCAGATTGTTTATGATCATGTTATTCGATCAAGTTATACAGTTATAGGCCTATACATATTAGTGCCTTGTTTGCATGAGAATGTTGAGACCGTCATGTTTGTTTAAATAGTTTTAAATAGTCTTATAAACAGCTTTTTTTTCTTTATGTGCTTGTTATCAGAGTTGTGTCCTAAACTCGTAGCTCAGGTTCATAGAGCAACTCCTTTCTTTATATTTTCTGTGTGGAGGCCGTGAGGGAGTCCTCGGTTTCTCTATCTGAGGTTATTTTGATAGACAAGTTTTTTTTCACTCCTTATGCTGCCCAGCAGCTCCACTGTTCGTATGGGGTTTTTTCCCCAGCTTCATTTGGGGAAGCTGTTGAAAGGGGAGGGGTGGGTGGTGTCTTCTTTTTTCGTCGTGCATTTAGTGTTTTGTGTCTGTGTACCTCCTTCGGATTCCTTTGCAGCAGCCACTACATTATACATAGATATTATACATCATGACTTGTAGTGGGGGGTCTTTATCTAAAGTTGGCAGTGTCACCCTTGCCAGCTGGAATGTCCGGGGATTAAATAATCAGATTAAGAGAGCCAAAGTTTTTTCTTATTTGAAGTCCATCGCTGCTGACATTATTTTTTACAAGAGACACATATAAGGCACTCTGAACAAAGGCGACTGAGATGCAGTTGGATCTCTCAGGTATTCCAATCTTCTTTCTCATCTAAGGCCAGAGGAGTAGCTATTTTGATTCGTAAATCGGTCCCTTTCAAGCATATATCTACTATCAGTGACCCTAATGGTCGCTATGTAATTGTTTCGGGCCTACTTTCCTCATTCCATGTCACATTGCTGAATGTGTACAGACCTAATTTTGATGATCCCGCTTTATTTCGCAGAGTTTTTAATCTTTTACCAACCACTCTGAACACACATCTGATAATAGGCGGTGATTTCAACTTAGTTTTAGACTCTGTTATAGACAGATATCCTTCACGCTCTGACATATCCTTGGCTAATTCTACCATTGTTCTTAATGATCTGATGGCTTCCCTTGACCTTGTTGATATCTGGAGATTAAAATATCCAATGGACAAGCTGTACACTTTTTTCTCGCAGGTTCACAAATCATACTCTAGGATGGATTTCTTTTTAGTTGACTCTAAAATAATTCCATGTGTTAAATCAATTAAACATCATAATAGAATCATCTCTGACCATTCAGCAGTGACACTCTCTCTAGATCCATCAGAAATCAAGCCCAGCTATAATTGGCGGTTTAATCCTACCCTGCTTTTGGACTCCAGATTTTGTGAGCATTTAACAGAGTTGCTTGCTGAGTTTCTCAAATTTAATGACACGGGCGAGGTCTCGGATTCAACATTATGGGAAACCTTAAAGTCTGTCCTGAGGGGTCATATTATTTCTTATGAATCCAATCTTAAAAAACAAAGAGAGAAACGTCTCCTAGAAATTGATAATCGTCTCACTCAGCTAGAAAATGCATACAGAGATTCTACAGATTCGGATTTGTATAATGAAATTGCAGCACTCGAATTGGAATATAATTCAATTCTTTCGAACCAAGTTAGTAATATGTTGTTAAAAGTTAAGCAAAAACAATTTGAACTTGGCGATAAACCAGATAAATTGCTCTCTCGCCAGCTAAGGGGGCTGCAAGCCAGTAGAGCAATCCATAAAATCAAAAACAAGGAGGGTGTCTTTCTAACAAATCCCACTGAAATCAACGATACATTTAAAGAATTTTATGAAGAATTATACAAATCAAAGGGCTGCTCTGACCCCTCAGCACTAGCTAATTTTCTTCATTCACTACACCTTCCAAAGTTGGGGTGCGCAGAGCAGGCAGCTTTGAATGCAGACATAACAATAGCAGAAATACTAGATGCTTTTAAATTTTTTCCCTGGTGGAAAGGCACCTGGCCCAGATGGGTTTGGAATTGAATTTTACAAAAAATTTGCGCTGGCCTTTTCTCCTTTGCTGTTGAGAATGTTTAATCACTCATTTGGTAATCACCAGCTACCTCAGTCTCTGTACGAGGCAAATATCTCTCTAATTCTAAAAAACGGTAAAGAAGAAACAAATCCATCGTCATATCGACCCATATCTCTTTTGAACTCCGACCTTAAAATCTTCACTAAGATCCTTGCTAACAGACTAAATAATTGTATTGGGAAAATTGTTCATCATGACCAGTCTGGTTTCATTCCTGGCCGTTTTTCCTTCTATAATGTTAGGCGACTAATGAATATCTTATATACCAGGTTTGAGTCCCCAACTAGTATAGCAGTTCTTGCCTTGGACGCAGAAAAGGCGTTTGACCAAATTGAATGGGACTATGTTCTAGCTGTGATTAGAGAATTTGAAATGGGGGATACATTTGCCTCTTGGGTGAAAATGTTATACGCCCAACCTAGAGCTTCGGTCTTAACCAATTTCAATAGATCATCTCAATTTTTATTACATAGAGGCACCCGGCAGGGCTGTCCTCTCTCGCCCTTGCTTTTTGCAATTGCAGTTGAACCGCTCGCCCTTGCCATTAAAAGGAACCCTTTAATATTGCCCCCAAATTTTGAACAGTCTATACCACCCTTGCTAAATTTATTGGAAACATTCGGTAAACTATCAGGTTATTCAGTAAACTGGCAAAAAAGTGAATTTTTGGCAGTGACTAACAATATTGACTCAAATTTTATGCGCAGTCTTCCTTTTAAAATAGCCACAAATAGTTTGAAATACCTTGGAGTTAATATATCTAGAGACTCTAAGGATATATATAAACTTAACTTTTTACCTATGTTAGAAAATCTGAAAAGCAATATAAAATACTGGAGGACCCTACCACTTTCAGTGATGGGGCGTGTGAATGCCATTAAGATGGTGATATTACCCAGATTTTTGTATCTTTTTCAGAATTTACCAATTTATTTGCCCAAAAAGTTCTTCAAAACATTACATTCTATTGTACTGCCGTTCATCTGGGGCTTTAAAGCACATAGAATATCTAAACTGCATGTGTGTAAGCCTAGATCTTTGGGGGGATTAGGTTTGCCAAATTTTCAACACTACTATTGGGCTGCCAATTGTAGAGCCTTAACTTTTTGGCAGGACCCATGCCCCGATAGTCATTCAGCTGACCTCCCTTCATGGCTTATGATTGAGCAGGGTGCCTCAAACTCATCTCTCTCCTCATTGCTATTTGCTGCCCCAGAAAAACCTAAAGCTGCAGTAAGATCCCACCTTATGATTAATAACTCCCTCAGGATATGGCGTCAAATCGGTAAGACCATTCAAACTGCCAAATACCTCCTTTTTTGCTCCTGTCTGTCGTAACCTTGCCTTTAAGCCCTCACTACTAGACCCAGTGTTCATAGGTTGGGCTAGGAAAGGAATCCTCACCTTGAGAGATTTATACATAGACAACAATTTTGCAACATTTTCTCAGCTAAAAGAGAAATATGACCTTCCTGCTTCACACTTCTTTAGATACCTACAAATTAGAAATTATGTTCGTTCCACTATGCCAAACTTTGAAACGCTGTCAGCTGATAATGAATTACATAAACTACTTCCTTGCGATCCCAATACCCCAAAGTTAGTCACAAAATTTGTAGATTTTTTCACTAGTCAGTTAGACATCTCTACTAATCATCTGAAAAACGATTGGGAAAAGGAACTGGATATTCATGTTCCTGAGGAAGACTGGGCAAAATGTCTTAAAAATATATACACTTGTTCTATTAACGCCAGGCACCAACTTATTCAGTACAAGGTGTTGCATAGATTGCATTACTCAAGGATTAAACTTAACGCTTTCTATCCTACTATTTCCTCTCTCTGCAATAAGCGTGAATCTGCGGAGGGTTCTCTTGGTCATCTTTTCTGGGCATGTCCTAAACTGCATGTGCATGTGAATTCTGGTCAGAAGTTTTTCAATTTCTTTCAGAAGCTTATGCATGTGAGCTTCCTTTAGATCCTGCAACTGCTGTCGTTGGCTGGTCAGCCTCCTTGCAGCATCTTAATCACGCGTACCGAGTGCCTATTCAGTATGGTATGATGATCGCAAAAAAATCCATTCTTTGCATTTGGAAGAAAAAGTCAAGGCCACTATTCAAGATCTGGTTGTCTGAACTTTCTTCCACCCTTCATGTAGAAAGGCTTAGATATAGTATGTCTGGAAATATAGATCTATTGGAGGCTTCTTGGAGGCCTCTTTTCAATCACCTGCTAAAAATTTCCAATAACCATGACACCGCTTGAAACTTTGTAGTTTTGTTTAACTTCTGTGTCAATGTTAATACACCCATGAGTGTGTGTGTGTGTGTGTTTTTTTTATTACCACATTTGAATATTTGAATCTTTCTATTATTATTATTTTTTTTTTTTTTTTCTCAATTACTTGTCAAAGCTAGTGACAATGTTGACTCTTGCAAATCTATCTGCTCTCTATTTTTAGTGTCACTTTCCCGATCACCCTTGCTTTAAAGATAAAATACCTAGGTGATTATTATTATTTTTATTTTATTGTTATTAGTATTATTTGAACTTGTCCATAATGTCACATTGAGCAAAAGTCTGTGCTGACCTCCCTTGCCTCTACCCGGTGTTGTGGTTAACTGCTAAATTGAATCTGAAGGAGATGGGTTTTTTTGTTGTTGTTTTTTTTCCCCCCTTCTCATTTTATACCTGTGTAGCTGTGTTTTGTCTTGTTTTGTGACTGTTTTTTGTGTGTCTGAAAATCTAAAAATACTTCAATAAATATAATATTCAAAAAAAAAAAAAAACTTAGTTCATTTCAATTAAAATACAGTTTGATCCATATACAACTATGCAACAATTACACAACATTTTATTCATAGTTTGCCTTCTTGGCAGCTCTCTGGTAATGAAAAGCAGCTGGTGTGAATGATAAAATTAATATTTTACAACAATGTCACATGTTAAACAAATATACAAAAGGAATTTACAGTTATGCACTTTCACTTACATCATCAACCAAAAGGAAGCTTCTTCCAAGGCTGTATTACTTCTGCAAGTAAATATAAATTAAGTACCAGCCTCATTTCATTGTTAAAAGCTTCATTTAAGACAAGCTCAAATCCAAAGAGTAAGTTATATAGTTTATGGGGAAAATATATATTTTTGACAATATTAGGTAATACATCAGCAACAGTAAATTGCTGCTCCAGCTTGATCCAGACTTCACACCCTATCACACAAGTTCTCTGAACAACACTAGACTTCACTCAAATTGAGATTTTTAATAGGCATGTCACAAAGAAATCCCACATCCCAAGGTTTTACTTTTTTTTTCCTGTATGCACCCAAAATGGAAGGGCGTGGATCTAAGAAGAAAAAAAAACCCAGATATTACCAAATTTGGTTCTGTGATCAAAATACTGAAAAGAGAGCAAAGCTGTAGCCATTTTATAAGTAAAGGCTGAACTAAGGGTGAAATAAATTGCTTTAAACAAAGATAAGAAACCTACCTATAACTCTCAAACAGTGATCTTGATTTCCACACAGTGTCAGGATCCCAGACTTGCTGTTTTGTGTTTCGGCCACTAGAGGCCCTCATTGTTCGTCCATGTTGTTTTGACTGACCAGCGAGTGCTGGCTGTGGTCAGTATGGTTCGGGCCAGAAACGATATTCGCTTAACAGACATTCGGCAGCACATCTTGTGTAGCTCCCTGGCTTAAAAAAGGATAGACCCTCCGACTGATGATTCCCACACTTTATTTGAAAGCCAGATCATCGTTGGACGCCATAAGACGTAGAATGCAGCCGTAACTCGGTGAGAATCAACGTAAGAGCTTGTAGAAAAGAGAAAAGAAAATACCAAAATAAATAAACTTACAAACAAACATACATCAAACCAAATATACATAAATAAACTTTCAAGATCATACAACATAAACAATCTTACTACAGAGCAAACAACTCCAAACAATCACATAAATCTAACAGATAACAGGAAGTCTATATTCGTACCTTGTTCTCCATTCAAACCAGGAGCTAAATCCCTCTAATCCTTTAGTGAACTTTGGACGCCACAACCATGTGCGCTTAGGTCTCGTTCCGTACTGAAATGTTTGTGCGCACTTGCCATTAAGAAGAAATTAAACATCATACGAAAAATATCAAAAATAAACAATTCAAAGAATACAAATATTTGGGGAAAAAAAAGAAATAATAATAATAATAAAGTACACAATATAAGACAAAATCATTAACATCTTGGACAATGACGACACGTTCAGCAATGTGGAACCCATAAGTTTGCCGACTATTGCACGCATACTGAAAAGGCACCAGGTGTCTCTAAAACAGCTATACCGTGTGCCATTTGAAAGAAATGCAGACACAGTGAAGCAGCTGTGGTCACATTATTAATGTAGTGATGGTGTGTGCTAATGTAGTGTTGGTGTGTGTTAGTGTATTGTTGGTGTGCTTATATGTATTGTTGGTGTATGTTAGTGTAGTGTTGACGTGATTTACTGTATTTTGGTGTGTTAGTGTAGTGTTGGTGTGTGTTAGTTTCATTTGAAGTTCATGTAGATAGTATGAAAGCTTTCTTTCATCTCAGAAATATTGCTAAGATTAGAAATATAATGTCACTACACGATGCAGAAAAATTAGTTCATGCTATTGTTACCTCTAGGTTGGATTACTGTAATGCATAATCCAGTTAGTCCAGAATGCAGCAGCGAGAGTCCTTACTAGAACCAGACGATATGACCACATCACCTCTATCTTATCCACACTGCATTGGCTCCCAATCAATTTTCATATTGATTATAAAATACTACTATTGAACTCTGAAGCACTGAATGATCTCGTGCCCTATTACCTCATGAGCAAAATTTTGGTCTTTTATGATCTGCCATGCCTACTTCGATCAAAAGATGCAGGCTATTTTTGGTACCCCAAATAGTGAAGGCTACAGCAGGGGGTAGATCTTTCTCTTACAAAGCCCCACAGTTATGGAACAACCTTCCAATTAGTGTTCGGGGCTCAGACACAGTCTCAGTGTTTAAGTCTAGGCTGAAAACATATTTGTTTAGTCTTATGTGCATAGTTTTTTTTAGGTAAAGGAACAGATCTCTGAGTTCACAGGCATAGAGTATTGTGTATTGAGTATTCCCCCACACACTTTCACTCATTTACTCAGGTTTGTTGACGGTGGAGTGGCTGGCCGCATTGTGTCCCATGTCACCCTCATGTCTGTGTTACCTTTTGGCTCTCCCTTTTGGTATGCTGTCACAGCTAGTCTGCCAGAGTCCCTGCTTGCACTCCGCACGCAAAGTACATTGTCCTGAATCATTACGGGACAAAAGCTTACCTAACAGTCTCTCCCCCTCTCTCTCTCTCTCTCTCTCTCTCTCTCTCTCTCTCTCTGTTGAGCTACACAGATATCAGTGCTCCTGACCCCTTCTGCTCTCCAGACCTGCCTGATCTATACTGATGCCCTACTTCTGGTTAGAGTTCTCATCAGTTGGAGATCACTCGCTGTTGCAGGGGGTGGCCCCACATGGACGGCCTGAAGATCATTGGGATGGTGCTGCTTGGGGGCCGTGGAGATGGCTTGGGGATCTCATATATTGAGATGGCTTGGGACTGCGATTGTTGTGGTGGCTTTGGGGCTGCATTTGCCCCGAGCACTTTTGCGTGTTAGTGTATTGTTAGTGTGTTGGTGTTGGCTCAGTGGTTAAAGCTCTGAGTTTGAATGTCAGGGGTTGAAGCTAGGGTTTCTATTACTAAGCAGTTAATATCAAGTGACTGACATTTCAGACACAATATGGATGAATATTTTGTTTATTTGCTCCGTCAACAGAAATAGCTCCTACAGAAGCCACAGCTGCACAGAGCATTGTGTGTTACCATGCAAGACACAGACTAACTGACCGCCCGTCATAAGTGTAGTAACCATTTCAGTCTAACAGACTATTGCAAGAATTGGAATTTCATGTAGTGAACCCAGACAAGTGGAGTGATACAAACAGTGAAACGTCCGAATGCTGTTATTCTAAATATATGCGCGCTTGGAATAGCGCAAGTAATTAATACGGATGATTTGTAATTTATAGCACATAACTTTAGGGGTATAATGTGTGTGTGTGCGTGTGTATGAAGAGTGATTTGTAGAAGTGATTTTATTGCACATTATGGCACCATCTACCGGCACAAGACTGTAAGTCTTGGTTCTTTTAAGGTGGAAAGGAAAATCCGAATAAGAAGCTGGCAAATAAGAAGCTAACTTCAGCTACATGTAGTACAGTATACTTAACCTCACTGAATAACATTTGAGTAAATTTTAAAAAGGGAACTCTATGAAGAATATGATTATGTTTCTGAGCGTACTATTATACTCGGAGGAGTTAACACAGGCATCACTCTTAAAGAGGTGCAGAAAACATGCGCAATCCTAGATGATGTAGAGAAAACTGACTTCAGTGAAAATGTGTCTAGTACCCTTTTGTGTCAATTTAGTTTGGAGGTGACCCCACTGCCGCTGGATGATGAAGATGCTGGCTAAAGATGGTTGTTGCTGGGAGATGGTTCAGGTAGACAAGCACTGCACCGTCTTGGTAAGTGGGAGCCAACCTGCTAAGGAATCAGTGCCTCTTGCTCGTGCCATTTCAGATATTACTGTCATGTTTAGGGAGCAGATCACTGAGTTGGCCAATACATACAGTGTTGACCACATGTTATACACTGATCAGCCATAACATTAAAACCACCTGCCTAATATTGGGTAAGTCCCCTTTGTGCTACCAAAACAGCTCTGACCCATCAAGCCATGGACTCCAGAAGACCTCTGAAGGTGTGCTGTGGTATCTGGCACCAAGATATTAGCAGCAAATGCTTTAAGTCCTGTAAGTAGTGAGGTAGGTCCTCCATGGATCGGACTTGTTTGTCCAGCACATACTACAGATGCTCGAATGGATTGAGATCTGGTGAATTTGGAGGCCAAGTCAAAATCTTGAACTTTTTGTCAGGTTCCTCAAACCATTCCTGAGCAATTTTGGCAATGCGGCAGGGCGCATTATCCTGCTGAAAGAGGCTACCGCCATTAGGGAATTACTTGGTTTGCAACAATGTCAAAGTAACATCCACATGAATGCCAGGACCCAAAATTTGCCAGCAGCACATTGCCCAGAGCATCATACTGCCTCCGGCGGCTTGCCTTCTTCCCATAGTGCATCCTGGAGCCATCTCTTCCCCAGGTAAGTGACGCACACTCACCCGGCCATCCACATGATGTAAAAGAAAATGTGATTCGTCAGACCAGGCCACCTTCTTCCATTGCTCTATGGTCCAGTTCTTATGCTCATGTGCCCATTGCAGGTGCTTTTGGTGGTGGACAGGGGCCAGCATGGGCACTCTGACTGGTCCGTGCAGCCCCATATGCAGCAAGATGCAATGCACTGTGTGTTCTGACACCTTTCTATCATAGCCCGCATTAACTTTTTCAGCAATTTGTGCCACAGTGTCTCTTCTGTGGGATCGGACCAGACGAGATAGCCTTCACTTGCCATGCGCATCATTCAGCCTTGGGTGCCTATGATCCTGTCACCGGTTCACTGGTTGTACTTCCTTGGACTACTTTTGGTAGGTACTAATCACCGCATACTGGGAACACCCCACAACAACTGCCATTTTAGCCATCACAATTTGACCCTTGTCAAAGTCACTCAAATCCTTACGCTTGCCCATTTATCCTGCTTCAATACATCAACTTCAAGAAATGACTGTTCACTCACTGCCTAATATATCCCATCCCTTGACAGCCACCACTGTAGAGAGAATGTTCGATGCTATTCATTTCACCTGTCAGTGGTTTTAATGTTATGGCTGATTGGTGAATATGAGAAAAAGCTTAGTAACATGGAGCACACAGCATCCACTCCTGCCCCTTACGCTAGCTCAAAGTCTCCTTTCGATCCAGCTGCACATTTTGATAAGGCTGAAGATCATTTAGCAAGTCTCATGAGGGCTAATAATACAGATTTCTCATTGACTATACCCATACTAATTGATACCATGTTATTGTCAAGCACATCTTGAAACGCGGGGAAGGGAAAAAGATGGACAGGCATCTGTACAAGATGGTGCTACTGCTGTTGCTGCTGCTAGGTTGATTTTGCTATAATTGTTGCCAAATTGTTCTAACCCAACAAATACTGCATTACATGATCTTGACACTGGGCAAGTCGCAGCATGGGGCAACAGGTGTGATAGAAAGTCCAGTTGCCCTTATGCCTCTTGCATACATTTATACAGACTTTTGCAGACTAGCAACGTCCTTATGTTCTAGCCCCTGATGCCAGCATGACAGGTTTGTGCCACAGCTAAGAGTTAGTTTTGATACTGACAAAGGCAGAAATGTATGAAATTTGCTCTTGGCATATTGAGTTGATGATGTGCTGTGTTGGAGTATTTATTCCTGTTATTCCATTGTATTCTGTTTTTAAGAAGTTTTTGAAAGTGTTTAAGAAGCATTTTTTTTTCTCATAAATTTACAGTTGTACTGGAGGTGGTCAGGATTGCTAATATGCTAAATCGAGAAACAGGATGGTGTTCACTGGCAGAGCCAGGTGCGAACCCAAAATTTTGTTCGCTACTGGCAGTTTGATGCTGATTGACATCTCATTTCACCTCTTGTTGAAAGAAGCATTCATCAAACATTCAGAACGGCGCATTTTTCAAATCGAGAACGAAGAGAGAATATTAACGTTGATTGCAAGATGCAGGAGAATAAGAATAAGAATAAGAAGAACATGCAGAAGAAGAAGAGAGAATATTTCCACAGCTATAAACTTTCCTGTGTAAGTTAATGTTAGACCTTTGGCTCCATTAACAGACAGTTAATCAGATAAGAGAGATCTTGTTCCCAATTTAGCCTAACATACATTATCTTTACATCTGCGCTAGTAATACATGTATATACAGTGCAGTGTCGTAAGTTACAGTATATGAATGTTTAGCTAATGTGGGATAACTTGTAGGCTACAGCTGTCAGTGTTCAGCAAGTTAACATTTAGCAATTTGAAATCCATTAACTCAGTTAGATTTTCATTCTTGAACTCAAAACGAACATTTGTTATTATCAATCTGTTAACATTTACTCAAAGATGACCACAATTGCAGATAGCCTGTTTGCTATCGTAAAGGTGTAAGAAATTATAGCTAGCTAAGTTACTGCAGAGTAGGGCTAGCCATGATCTAACTAGTAACTTAGGCTGGTGGTTGATTTTAAGGTACAGTTATGTTAATGGGGATTTGTAATTAAGATTGAGATTGGATGTGGGTAATTGGATGCTTAGATTTTTGCATAGGGTCAATTAAACATGAAAAGAAAGGGAGAGATATCAGACGTCTTTTTAAAGAAGCACAAAGGGGCAGATCAGGTGCAAACAGTCCCCAGCCCTTGCATCACCACCGGACCCCAGAGCAGCTCCCTACCTAAGGCTAGTCAGAGTCTGCAAATAACAAGGACGCAGTCTACCACCACCAGGTCTGAGCATCTACCAGGCAGTCAGTCACATACCCAGTTCAGAATTTAAGTTTGGCTTCAGCTTGTAATAGATGATTTTGTCAGATCAAGCCACAATTTAAAATGTTGGTTGTTGATTCATATGCGTTCTTGTTTTGATGGCTGTGGCATTTTTATTGTGATTATACGCTAATGGTTCTTCTGTTATTTTAATGTGATAGATGTATCAAGGGATGACACAGAGACCTGTGACTCTAAGCAAGACAGTGAGCAAGAGCTGCCAGGAGATGTCACCGAGCCCCTCCCAACTGCATCGAGCACCAATTCAATTCAATTCAATTCATTTTTATTTGTATAGCGCTTTTTTACAAAGGTCATTGTCTCCAAGCAGCTTCACACAAACAAAAGTAAAGTGAAGTGTGTGTGTGTGATGTCTCTGATGAGCAAGCAGGGCGACGGTGGCAAGGAAAAACTCCCTGAGACGGTGATAGGAAGAAACCTTGAGAGGAACCAGACTCAACAGAGAACCCATCCTCATATGGGTATACACTGTAGTGTGCGTGTGTGTGTACAATGTGTGTTGGTGTAGTCCATGGAAAACAGCTGAAGCGTCTTCGTGGCAGTATGAAGCATTGCCGGTGGACAGGTCCAGAGTGAAGGGGGGTCTGGATCACCGGCAGCTCAGGAGTGTAGCTCGGCAGAAAGAGAAGGAAAGTGGTTAGGTACACTCACAGTCACCGTGTGGAGATAAAACTTAATGAGGAGTGCAGGGGACTCCGGCAGGACTAGCTATAACAGCATAACTAAAAGGAGAACCAGGGGGAAACACAGACGCGAGAGATCCCTGATAAGGCATACAGTCACTCTGCCGTCACAAACCTGAGTGACTAACGAGAGTGAGGAAGACAGCATCCAAACACACCAGATCACCATAACACTCAACATCCACGAGTCCCCCAGATCTACTCCTTTGTCTAAAACACTAGTCGCTAAATGCTAGGTTAAATAAGTCTTCAACCTCGACTTAAACACTGAGACCGTGTCTGCTTCACGTACATTAACTGGGAGGCTATTCCATAATTTTGGGGCTTGGTAAGAGAAAGCTCTGCCCCCCGCCGTGGTTTTGGCAATGCGTGGTACTGATAGACAGCCTGCATCCTTAGAGCGAAGTAGGCGCGGCGGAACGTAAGGTACTAACATATCGCTTAAATACTGCAGAGCGAGACCGTTTAATGCTTTATAGGTTAGGAGTAATATTTTAAAATCGATGCGGAATCTTACTGGGAGCCAGTGTAATGTAGATAAGACTGGCGTGATATGCTCATACTTCCTAGTCCTAGTAAGGACCCTCGCTGCTGCGTTCTGAACTATCTGAAGCTTATTTATACATCTAGACGAACATCCAGATAGTAAAGCATTACAGTAATCTAACCTGGACGTGATAAATGCATGGACTAGTTTTTCAGCATCACTTAGCGAAAGTATATTTCTAATCTTAGCGATATTTCTGAGGTGGAAAAATGCTAACCTGCTTACATTATCTACATGCGCCTCAAATGAGAGATTAGAGTCTATAATCACACCGAGATTTTACCCTTTTACTATTAGACTACTTGAAACAGAGAGACCGTCTAAAGTAACAGTGTGATCTTTAAACTTACTTCTAGCGGCTTGTGGTCCCAGTACCAGAACCTCTGTTTTTTCTGGGTTTAGCAGGAGAAAGTTGCTTAGCATCCAGTCTCTTATGTCTATCGCACATGCCTCAACTTTCTTTAACTGGCTATTCTCATCTGGCCTAGCTGAGACGTATAACTGTGTGTCATCAGCATAACAATGGAAGCTAATATTATGTTTACGGATGATGTTACCTAAAGGGAGCATGTATAACGTGAAAAGCAGTGGGCCTAAGACTGAACCCTGCGGAACGCCATATTCTACTTGATAACGTGCTGAGTGGTCACCGTTTACATCTACAAACTGATAACGATCGGTTAAATAAGATCTAAACCAGTCGAGGGCTGAGCCCTTAATTCCTACGACCTTTTCCAGTCTGTGAAGAAGGATATTATGGTCGATAGTGTCGAACGCTGCGCTAAGGTCGAGTAAAATTAATAGACTAATGCAACCCCGATCAGAGGCTAATAGCAAGTCATTGACTACTTTGACTAATGCTGTCTCTGTGCTGTGGTGGGGCCTGAAACCTTACTGATAAAGTTCATAGATATTATTACTTTGTAGATATGAAATTAGCTGCTGCGCTACTACCTTCTCTAGTATTTTAGATAGAAAGGGAAGGTTTGAAATCGGCCTATAGTTAGTTAAAACCAGATATGCTGTTCCAAAAGGACCCAATGAGAGGCCAAGCTTATACATTAGATAGCAGCTGTTAGTATCTAATCTTGTAGATCCCTTAATTATACATTTACATAGAGATATGACACATTATTTTACATGTATTTCAGACACTTCAGGATCCAGAGAAGAGGGTCCTGAACAGCAGTGACAACACAAGGAAAAGGGCTTTCAACAGCTCCTGGTATAAGGACAATTCATGGCTTGAATATTCTGTAAGTCAAGATTCGACTTATTGCTTCACCTGTAGGCATTTTTCTCTGCCCAATACACCTGAATCTGCCTTCACATCACAATCAGGTTTTTGTAACTGAAAAAGGCACTGTTTAACAATTCTGGGTTTAACATTGAAGAACTGAATTATCACTTGTGGAAAGATGGAAAGTCTTCGTCATGTTTCAGAGGTGCTGATTTGAGTAACTTACTCTATCCTAAGATGGTAAAGTCTGGTCAAGCCACAGTTGTTGCCTCTACGGTATCACAGACTTTAAAGATGTCGCTGGTTAATGCACATTCGATTACAAACAAAACTTTCATTCTAAATGATGTTATTTCACATAATGTTTTGGACTTTTTCTTTATTACAGAGACTTGGATAAATGTTGATGAGTGGAGTCTATGTCATGATCTTTGCCCAACTGACTATAACTTAATAAATACCCCCAGATCAGTGGGTCGTGGTGGGGGTCTAGCTACGGTGTGCAAACAGCAGTTTAAATGTCACCGTTTATCGCCCATGAACTACTTGAGTTTTGAAGTTCAGTTATTAAAACTGGACTTATCTACGCCTGTTTTGGGTGTGGTCATTTATCGACCTCCAAAGTATAGTCAGGCTTTTATCCAGGAATTCTCTGACTTTTTATCTCTGACTAGTTTGTTACTGTCTGATCATATCTTAATTGTTTGTGATTTTAATATTCATATTTGTTGTCCTGGGAAGCCTTTGGTTAAGGAGTTTTCAGACTTAATGGACTCATTTAATTTTATCCAACACGTCTCAGGCCCTACCCATGAGAAAGGACATACTTTGGACCTTGTTTATTCCTTAGGGTTGTCAATTTGTGATGTTGATGTTAATGACATTTGTATTTCTGATCATATGCCTGTTATTTGCAGTGTATATGTGCTGAATGAAATGAGGGCGTGTCAGTCCTCTTATGTTTGCTCTCGTGCAATTACTCCATCTACACCACAGGCTTTTGGCGAGATCTTTAGTACCTTTTCTGATGTATCATGGTTGGAGTCTGCACCTCTCACGGCTGATCCAGATGAGTTACTTACTGTTTTTAACTCTGTTTGTTCTGAAGTCTTGGACTGTGTTGCTCCTTATAAGATTAAGCATCGTAAGGCAAATTATCAGTCTTGGTTTACTGAACATACTTGTGTTCTTAGACAGCAGTGTAGGAAGGCAGAACGGGCTTGGAAGAAAAATAAACTTCTGGTCTTTCATCAGATTTTACAAGATTCACTTCTTAGATATCAGAAAGCTGTAAAGGATGCTAAAGCAGCCTATTTTTCAAATATTATATCGCAGCACTCAAACTCGCCAAAAGTTTTGTTTCAGACCATTAACAGGTTTCTTAATCCAAATGCTGTCACGATACCTCCATCTACAAAGTGTTGCAAGAAGTTTTTAAGTGTTTTCCCTCCCATTTGGACTATTGTAATGCACTTTATTTGGGAGTAAGTAAATCTCTTATTTCAAAATTGCAATTGTCCAGAATGCAGCTGCGAGGCTCCTTACTAGCACAAAGAAAAGGGAGCATATTACTCCGGTTTTGGAAAAGCTGCATTGGCTTCCCTTTACATATCGGATTCAGTATCAGGTGTTGCTGTACATTTTTAAAGCTGTCCATGATATGGCCCCAGAATATATTACGGATCTGATTCATATGCACTCTGGCAGACCTCAAAGAACACTTAACTGCTTACTGCTCTCAGTTCCGAAAACTCGGCTGAAAACTAAAGGGGATCGGGCATTTTCGGTCGCTGGCCCAAGACTGTGGAATGCTCTTCCACCTGAGATCAGATTTGCACCCTCAGTTGATGTTTTTAAATCTTGCTTGAAAACATATGTTTTCTATGGCTTTTAATTGTTGATTTTTGAAAGATGTAAATTGTTTTAATTTTTTCTTCAAGGTTATTTTTATTGTTTTTGTTTTGTTGATTTTTGTTTTACCATCCTTGTATTATAGTGCTGCTGTACAGTCCTTTGGTCTACTTTGTAGTGGAAAGGGCTCTATAAATAAAGTAGACTTGAGACTTGAGTAGACTATTTTTTGCGTGTTGATGTCATTCATTTGGTGGATATTTTGGGATTCATTGGTGATTATATTATATTGGAGAGGATGATTTATTTTCTGGAGTTTTTCACTTTTTTGCTTATTTGTTGTCTATGCCCATTGTCAGGTATGCATTTAAAGATTTTCAGGATTTAAGGTTTTTACTGCCTGATGAAGACTGACACAGACGAAATGTCTGCTCTGCGTATTATTACAATGTTTTGAGACCACTATAGCAGTGTGCCGTCCCTTTTTCCTTCCAAAATGCTAAATTGCTCCTTGATATGAATGTGTGCGTATGAATGTGTGTGTGCGCGCATGGTGCCCTCTGATGGACTGGCATCCCATCTGGGAACAATCGTCCTGTCTTGTGCCCCGTGTTCCCAGGGCTGGCTCTGGATCCACCACAATCCTGATCAGGATAAAACGGTTGCTGAAGATAAATGAATTAATTAATGCTATGATATATGAAAAATATACTGTTTTACATAGTGAGAGTGTGTGTTTAAAGCATTGGCATATTATTATTGTGATGCTTTTTAGTCTTCTGTGTCAAGCACAACTCAAGGAAAAGATATGCGTCCGCTTTAACCAGAGTTTAAAACCACAGCATCAGCTTCCAGTAATCACTAAATGATGGATACTTGGGCTTAGATCAGCTGCATATTGTCTTCCCTGGGAGCCCGTTAGAAGAAAAACAAAGAGTACAGTGTAAGGTGATCATCTTGCTGTGTGTGACGCAAACATGAAATGCAGGAAAATAAACCAGAAAGAAACTTGCTAGTGCTGTTAACTTGTAGCTTCTCGGATGTTTTATCATAGAAGAAACAATTTATTATAGACCACACCATCAGAAACACTATGAATAGGCAGGAGGCTTTTATGTAAAAGTAGTGGGGAAAGCCTACAACATGAGCTATGCCTGCTTATCATCAGGAGAGGATTCTCTCTGGAACTGGACACATGGCACCCCGAATATTATCTATCTTTAAGACCGAGACATTCTGTTTCTTGAAAGGTTTAGGAACATAAAATGTCTGTTTAGCAAAAAAGCTAAAATTAATGTGGAAAATAGATTAGTAAATACACTATTGCATAACTGAAATGTATACATATGAAACATTGGCTTGTTCCTGGTTGATTGTCCTGCTTGTTTGAGGCAGGACCCAAAGTAGAATGTTGTGATGGAATTTTTCTACATTATGATGTCATAAAGGTAAGGCTGCAGTTTTCCCTCACAATGAGCGTTCACTTCAGACCACGTTAAGCCACTGAGGAGGATCGCAGCAAAACACACTGAAGAGGATTGCAGCGTTTCTACTGAAGACAAAACTGTTACTGACTTTTTTGACAACACGAGAGAGATAACCAAGCTAATGGATATCTTTGTGGATGCCACTGAGAAGGCCACCAGCCAGAATCTGAGTGAGTAAATGTACTAAATGAACAAAGAACCAAATTGAAAAGGACCAAGTTGGGTAACTGTTGATATTTATTAATGTTAAAACGCCAGTTTAAGAAGCTCAGCACTTATAAAAAGGTGGTAAAAGTCAAATTCTATAATTATTTTAATGAAAAAAAAAATGCTCGTTTCAGGAGAAAAGATGAGCCAGAGGACATGCGCCAAGGCTGAAGCTGAGGCTAGGGAACTGATGGGCAGGTTCCTCAAGGATATTGAAGCAAATGACAAAGAACTGAGTGCGTAAAGAACTGATATGGAAAACTGACAATATTATTGAGATGAATGCTGAAGATACTGAACACAAAATCTGAAGATGAACCCTTAACATTCTTATTACAGGAGAAAGGATCCGCACTAAGGCCGTTAGGGTACTGATGGGAATTTTCCTCTGCGATACTGAGACAAATGACACCTCCATGAGTAAGTTACTATTGTAGGGAGAATGATAGGAGGAATAACAATAATGAGAAGGAAAGTCAATAATATGAAAATAATATTTTAAAACAGAGTTCCTGAAAGAGGTGGATGCTTTAGCAGAGGAAGAGGATGAAGCCATCAGTCAGGTCTTGGAGGAGGAAGAGGGAACAATCGACCTGCCACTGGGTGAACAAAAAATATAATCTCAGAATAATTTCTGACAAAATGTGAAAACCCTCATATTGTTTCTGTGGTAATTAACACAGGTAGCTCATATTAATAAAAATAATACTGCATGTGTACTACCCCTATATTCTTAACAAGATGCTAAAATGTTGGAAATATTTGATCTTTAAAACTAAAGTTCAGAAATTTTAAATTTTCACTACCACTGATATAGCCCTTTAACTATAAAATAAGTTTCACACAATCCCTCCAAACAACTACTCAAACAAACAAACAAATAAAAGCTGAGACTGCAGTATGGTTAATGGATGTTAAACTGGATGAGACTATAAGTGATTTTTAAAACATTATCAGTGAATTTGTAATTATGAAAATTAAATAAAAGTGGCAATAATAATATTATATAATATTATGATTGTGACATTATACATCATTTTCAAATGATGTAGTAAACGGCAATAAGACAGAGAAGACTGTTGAAAACAGCGGGAATGGAAAGGAGAAAAAGAAATGGACCAGGAGAGGGACACGAGGCAAAGGAAGGAAGATAAATTACAAAAAGTTCCAGGCCAACAAAGAAGGTATTATTATTATTAATATCATATCATGATGGCAGTAATGTAACTGGAGAATATTGCTGATATTAAATTAAATGAGGAATTGAAATGAAACATTTTATTTGCCTCAATTAATACAATCTAAACATTATATCTAGTTTTAATTATGAATAATGTGATTTTTTTTTCAGAAGGAGATAAGGCTGAAGCTGAGGCTAAAGCTGACGCTGAAGCTGAACTTGTAACTGATGCTCACACTGATGCTGAAGTTGAGGCTGAAATTGAAGCTGAAGCTGAACCTGAGGATGAAGCTGAGGCAAAAGCTGACGCTGAAACTGAATCTGAAGCTGAAGCTGAGGCTAAAACTGAACCTGAGGCTGAAGCTGAGGCTAAAACTGAACCTGAGGCTGAAGCTGAGGCTAAAACTGAACCTGAAGCTGAACCTGAGGCTGAAGCCGTTGCTGAAGAAAGAAAGCCAGAAGACACAGAAACAGAGAACAGCACATCTCTGGGTGAGTAGGAGCAATCACTCACACTAATATACCACTTTAAGTAAGATAAATTTCACACAATCCCTTCAAACATCAACTACTCAAAGAAATAAGTAAGTAAACAAACAAACAAAAAAATACAAATAAGTAAAACAATCACTGCATTCATCCTTCACTGATAAGTATTATTAATAACCACTGAACTTCAATATTAGCATTATTTAAGACTGACATTATTCATTTATTATTTCCTAAAGATGGAGCAAAAGGCAACAATGCAGACCAGCCAGCCGAAAGCATCAGGAAAGGAAACGAGAAAAAGAAATGGACCAGGAGAGGAACACGAGGCAGAGGGAGAAAGATCAATTACGAAAAATTACAGACCAACAAAGCAGGTATTAATATTAATATCATGTCATGATGTCAGTAATGTACCTTAAGAATTGCTGATATTAAATGAAATGAGGAATTGAAGTTATACCCTTTATCTGCCCCAATTAATACAATCTAAACATTATATTAAGTTTTAATTGTGAATCCTGTGACTTTTTTTCAGAAGAAGATAAGGCTGAAGCTGTTGCTGAAGCAGAGACTAAAGTTGAGGCTGAAGTAGATGCTAAAGATGAGGTTGAAGCTGAGGCTGACCCTGAAGAAAAAAAGCCAGAAGGTGCTGAAACAGAGAACAGCACATTCCTGGGTGAGTAGAAACAATCACTGACACTGATGTAATAATAATAATAATAATAATAATAATAATAATAATTATTATTATTATTATTATAATAGTGACATTATACATTATTTTTCAATGATGCAGTAAACGGCAATAAGAGGGAGAAGACTGTTGAAAACAGTGGGAATGGAAATGAGAAAAAGAAAAGGACCAGGAGAGGGACACGAGGAAAAGGAAGGAAGATAAATTACAAAAAGTTCCAGGCCAACAAAGAAGGTATTATTATTAATATCATATCATGATGTCAGTAATGTAAGTGAAGAACTGCTGATATTAAATTAAATTAGGAATTGAAGTGAAACATTTTATCTGCCTCATTTAATACAATCTATACATTTTATCAAGTTATAATTGTGAATCCTGTGACTTTTTTTCAGAAGGAGATAAGGCTGAAGCTGAGGCTGAAGCTGTTTTTGAAGCTGAACCTGATGCTGAAGCTCACACTGATGCTGAAGTTGAGGCTAAAACTGAACATGAGGCTGAAGCTGAAACTGGGGATGAAGCTCACATTGATGCTGAAGTTGAGGCTAAAACTGAACATGAGGCTGAAGCTGAAACTGGGGATGAAGCTCACATTGATGCTGAAGTTGAGGCTCAAGCTGAAACTGAACATGAGACTGAAGCTGAGGCTAAAACTGAACATGAGGCTGAAGTTGAGGCTGACACTGAAGCTGAAACTGAGACTGAAGCCGAGTCTAAAACTGAACCTGAGGCTGAACCTGACACTGAGGATGAAGCTCACATTGATGCTGAAGTTGAGGCTCAAGCTGAAACTGAACATGAGGCTGAAGCTGAGGCTAAAACTGAACATGAGGCTGAAGTTCAGGCTGACACTGAAACTGAACCTGAGACTGAAGCTGAGACTAAAACTGAACCTGAGGCTGAAGTTGAAGTTGACACTGAAGCAGAACCTGATGCTGAATGTGCTGCTGAAGAAAGAAAGACGGATGACGCTGAAACAGAGAACAGCACATCTCTGGGTGAGTACGATCAATCACTCACACTGATATACCTCTTTAATTGTCAAATAAATTTCATACAATCCCTTCAAACATCAACTACTCAAAGAAATGAGTAAGTAAACAAACTAATAAATACAAATAAGTAAAAAAAAAAATCACTGCATTCACCCTTCACTGGTAATAAGTATTATTAATAACCACTAAGCTTCAGTAATAGTATTGTTTAAGACTGACATTGTTCATTTATTACTTCCTAAAGATGGAGCAAATGACAATGATGCAGACGAGCCTGCTGAAAGCATCAGGAAAGGAAATGAGAAAAAGAAAAGGACCAGGAGAGGGACACGAGGCAGAGGGAGAAAGATCAATTACAAAAAGGTCCAGGACAACAAAGCAGGTATTAATATTAATATCATGTCATAATGTCAGTAATGTAACTGCTGATGTTAGTTCAATTCATGTGGTTTGCTGGTATTATTGCTGTTAGAAAATATTAACTTTTTCAAAAACAGGGATGCTGAAAGAGGTGGATGATGGAGCGGAGGCCGAAGCTATCGGTGACCTGATGAACATCCTCCTGGATGAGACAAAGGAAACTAATGGCCCATCTCTGGGTGAGTATAAAACTATAATCTAAGAATAATTTCAGACAAAATGCAAAAAATAACTGAAAAGAGCCTCATATTAAATTTGCCATGGCGATGAACACAGTTAATTCGTATTAATAACACATAATACTCCATATCTACTAATCCTATATTCTTAACAAGATGCTATAATGTTCAAAATATTAGAAAATTTTAACTAAAGTTAAAAAATGAAAAGTTTTAAATTAATTTTTTTTTACAGCAGGAGAAAGTGGGGAGATCACGATGAGTGCTGACATTGAAGCTGAGGCTGAAGCCTTTAATGGTTTCCTCACCGTCCTCCTGGAGGAGATAAGGGACAAGATCAACCTGCCTCTGGGTAAGTAAAGAAATTAACTTCCAATGAGGAAATAGCATTTGTATTACAAATAATAAATACCCTTTACACTGATAAAGTGCTCTACATGTTTGCACAACCAGAGTTAATCTGCAATAAAGAAGGGCTACGCCCATGAAGAGCTTTAAAGTAGGAAACCTAAATATTGCAATCTTAAATTACAATATTTAAAACAGGGATGCTGCAAGAGGTGGATGATGGGGCGGAGGCTGAAGCCATCAAGCAGCTCCTGAACGTCTTCCTGGATCAGGCAGGCGAAATGATTGACCTGCCTCTGGGTAAGTAAAGAAAATAAATTATAATCTGTGAATAATATTTCAATTACAAATTTAAATACAATTCACGTTGACAAAGTGCTATGAGGATTTGCAAAAACAAATCATACAAGCTTACATTAAATTAAATGAACTGCGAGAAAATAAAGGAAACTAAAATGCTACAGAAGAAACATCAACAGGACATTTGACGTGTTGTTAGAGAGCTCTGATTTTGCTGTTAGAAAACTGACAATATTAACTTATTTAAAAACAGGGATGCTAAAAGAGGTGGATGATGGGGCGGAGGCTGAAGCCATCGACCAGCTCCAGAACGTCTTCCTGGATCAGGCAGGAAAAACTTCTGGCCAGTCTCTGGGTAAGTAAAGAAAATAAATTGTAATAAAATTATTTGACGTGCTGTGTTAGAGAGCTCTGATTTTGTTGTTTGAAAACTGACAATATTAACTTATTTAAAAATAGGGATGCTGAAGGAGTTGGATGATGGGGCGGAGGCTGAAGCCATCAACCCGCTCCAGAACGTCCTCCTGGATGAGACACAAGAAAAGATCCACCTGCCTCTGGGTGAGTAAAGAACATAAATAATAATATGCCAAAAACATTTCAATTACAACGTTAAATAACATTCACACTGGCAAACTGATGTACAGATTTGCAAAAGCAAATCATACAAACATATTAAATCAAATGAAACGCAATAAAATAAAGGAAACTGAAATGCTGCAAAAGAAGTATTAAGAAAATTTTATGTGCTGTTAGAGAGCTCTGATTTTACTGTCAGAAACTGAGAATATTAATTTCTTTAAAAACAGGGATGCTGAAAGAGGTGGATGATGGGGCGGAGGCTGAAGCCATCAACCAGCTCCAGAACGTCCTCCTGGATCAGGCAGAAGAAAAGATCCACCTGCCTCTGGGTGAGTAAAGAATATAAATAATAACATGCCAAAAACATTTCAAATTGATGTACAGATTTGAAAAAGCAGTTCATACAAACATATTAAATGAAAAGCAATAAAATAAAGGAATCTGAAATGCTGCAAAAGAAGTATCAAGAAAATTTGACATGCTGTTAGAGAGCTCTGATTTTGCTGTTAGTAAGCTGAGAATATTAATCCATTTAAAAACAGGGATGCTGAAAGAGGTGGATGATGGGGCGGAGGCTGAAGCCATCAACCAGCTCCAGAAAGTCCCTCTGGATGAGACAGAAGAAAAGATCCACCTGCCTCTGGGTGAGTAAAGAACATAAATAATAATATGCCAAAAACATTTCAATTACAACGTTAAATAACATTCACACTGGCAAATTGATGTACAGATTTGCAAAAACAAATCATACAAACATATTAAATGAAATGAAACGCAATAAAATAAAGGAAACTGAAATGCTGCAAAAGAAGTATTAAGAAAATTTAATGTGCTGTTAGAGAGCTCTGATTTTACTGTCAGAAACTGAGAATATTAATTTCTTTAAAAACAGGGATGCTGAAAGAGGTGGATGATGGGGCGGAGGCTGAAGCCATCAACCAGCTCCAGAAAGTCCCTCTGGATGAGACAGAAGAAAAGATCCACCTGCTGTCTCTGGGTAAGTAAAGAAAATAAATTGTAATTAAATCATTTGATGTGCTGTGTTAGAGAGCACTGATTTTGCTGTCAGTGATAATGTTAATTTATTTAAATACAGGGATGCTGAAAGAGGTGGATGATGGGGCGGAGGCTGAAGCCATCAACCAGCTCCAGAAAGTCCCTCTGGATGAGACAGAAGAAAAGATCCACCTGCCTCTGAGTGAGTAAAGAACATAAATAATAATATGCCAAAAACATTTCAATTACAACGTTAAATAACATTCACACTGGCAAATTGATGTACAGATTTGCAAAAGCAAATCATACAAACATATTAAATCAAATGAAACGCAGTAAAATAAAGGAAACTGAAATGCTGCAAAAGAAGTATTAAGAAAATTTAATGTGCTGTTAGAGAGCTCTGATTTTACTGTCAGAAACTGAGAATATTAATTTCTTTAAAAACAGGGATGCTGAAAGAGGTGGATGATGGGGCGGAGGCTGAAGCCATCAACCAGCTCCAGAACGTCCTCCTGGATCAGGCAGGAAAAACTTCTGGCCAGTCTCTGGGTAAGTAAAGAAAATAAATTGTAATTAAATCGTTTGATGTGCTGTGTTAGAGAGCACTGATTTTGCTGTCAGTGATAATATTAATTTATTCAAATACAGGGATGCTGAAAGAGGTGGATGATGGGGCGGAGGCTGAAGCCATCAACCAGCTCCAGAACGTCCTCCTGGATCAAGCAGGGGAAGCTTCTGGCCAGTCTCTGGGTAAGTAAAGAAAATAAATTATAATAAAATCGTTTGATGTGCTGTGATAGAGAGCTCTGATTTTGCTGTTAGAAAGCTGAGAATTTTATCTGATTCAAAAACAGGGATGTTGAAAGAGGTGGATGATGGGGCGGAGGCTGAAGCCATCAACCAGCTCCAGAACGTCCTCCTGGATCAGGCAGGAAAAACTTCTGGCCAGTCTCTGGGTAAGTAAAGAAAATAAATTATAATAAAATTATTTGATGTGTTGTGTTAGAGGGCTCTGATTTTGCTGTTAGAAAGCTGAGAATATTAACTTACTTTAAAACAGAGATGCTAAAGGAGGTGGATGATGGGGTGGAGACTGAAGCCATCAACCAGCTCCAGAACGTCTTCCTGGATCAGGCAGAGGAAACTTCTGGCCAGTCTCTGGGTGAGCAAAAAATATAATCTCAGACAAATTTCAGACAAAATGCAAAACAATAACTGCAAAAAGCCTCATATTAATGTTGCCGTGGTGATGAACACAATTAACTCGTATTAATAACACGTAATACTCCATGTCTACTGACCCTATGTTCTTAACAAGATGCTATAATGTTCAAGATATTTGAACTTAAACTAGAGTTAGAAAATTTAAAGTTTTAAATGGAATTTTTTTTACAGCAGGAGAAAGTGGGGAGATTGTGACGAGTGCCAACGCTGAAGCTGAGGCTGAAGCCTTTAATGGTTTCCTCACCGTCCTCCTGGAGGAGATAAGGGACAAGAACAACCTGCCTCTGGGTAAGTAAAGAAATTAACTTCCAATGAAGAAACAGCATTTGTATTACACATTTAAAGATAAATTGATAGAGTGCACTATAATAATGTAAGAAAACTTTTTTTTGTTGTAACAGCTAAATAAAACCCCAACTGATATTGATGTTACAGGTCAATCAGCTCAGCAACAGATTCCATTAATACTGGACTTAATGCATAGTTCTCCATATCTACTACTCATATATCACTTCTTAAGCACTGAATCCCTAAACAGAAACACTGTAAAAGATTGTTGTATTTAATAGGCTTTTGTAAATTAAATGAATTTTGAGTTCCTGTGGCATTAAATAACTCATAGATATTTACCGGGATGAAGCGGTTATTAATATTAATATCATCTCATGATGTTAGTAATGTACCTGGAGAACTGCTGATATTAAATTAAAATAAATTAAGAATTGAAGTGAAACACTTGCTCAGCCTCATTTAATAGAATCTAAAGTTTTCATTGTGAATAATGTGACTTTTTTCAGAAGAAGTTGAGGCTGAAGCTCAAGAAAGAAATCCAGAAGAGGCTGAAACAGAGAATAGCACATCTCTGGGTGAGTAGGAGCAAGCACTCACACTCTGATATACCTCTTTAACTGTAAAATAAATTTCACACAATACCTCCAAAAATAAACTACTCAAATAAACACACACACAAACAAACAAACAAACAAATAAGTACATAAGTTAATTAATTGATTAAAAGCTGAGGCTGCAGTACAGCTAGTGGACGGTAAACTGGATGAAACTATACGTAATTTGTAAAAATATTTATAAGTGAAAATTGTAATTATGAAAATGTTCAGTAAAGTAGAAATAATAATATTATTTATGATTGTGACATTATACATTATTTCCTAAAGATCAAGTAAACGGCAATAATACAGACGGGCCTGTTGAAAACACTGGGAATGGAAACGAGAAAAAGAAAAGGACCAGGAGAGGGACACGAGGCAAAGGAAGAAAGATAAATTACAAAAAGTTCCAGGACAACAAAGCAGGTATTAATATTAATATCACGTCATTATGTCAGTAATGTAACTGAACAACTGCTGATATTAGTTCAGTTCGTGTTAAACAAAGAATCTAGACATTGTATCAAGTTTTATTTGTGAATCATGTGACTTTTGTCCGGACGATCTGCAGCTGAGGCCATAGAAAGACCACCAGAAGATGCAGAAACAATGAACAGCACACCTCTGGGTGAGTAGGAGCAATCACTCGCACTTACATACCTCTTTACGTTTCACAGAATCCCTCCAATCATCAAATACTCTGACAATAGGTGCATTATTCGAATGTGTGCAATAATATTTTGTCTATTTATTGCAGCTGTAGTTCTTTTTACACCCTGAGCTTTTTGTTCCAAGACTATAGTACACATCTGGATAGCTGTTCATGTTTATGTATGTCAAAGCAGACAAACACATGGTGAAGGCGGAAAAAGACTTGCATAGTAATTTCTCTAATTCTGTCCCACAGCTGAACAGAATGGAGGGAGGAAAGAGCTGATGGACGCCAAAGCATCAAGAGACCAACATAAAAGACAGACACAAAGAAAGCCACAGACACAGTCACATGTCTGGACACACCATGACAGAGCCTGCGAGTCAGGGTGGAGAGGACCTGCTCACTGGGACCGGAGAGACAGGAGAATCCCGAGAAGATCAACTCAAGACACACCATCACATGCTGGAGCCTGATCTGTTGAACAGCTCACACACACACACACACACACACACTCTAAACCCAATGCACACACTAACACACATATACACACACAAAACCAATGCACACAAACACGCATACACAGAAAACCCAATGAACAAACAAACACACACAAACACACACACACAAAACACCCCCGCCAAGCCCCCATCCTAACCTTAAGCCTAACCCTACCACCACCCCTATTCCCCAATCCAATTATTAAAATTATTTTTAAAAATGGACGCTTATGCCTTTGCTGGTTTTTGGCCCGGAGAAGAATATTACTTGATTGGAAATCAAGCAAACCACCATCAGTTTCACTCTGGCTTAGCGTGTGATGATGCTTTTGAAATTGGAGAAAATTAAATATTCACTTTGAGGATCTACTAAACATTTTTATTCAGTATGGAACCCCATGATTTTATATTTTGAAAGGTGCATAACTCTCCCCCAATCTAAAATTATAAGTAGAATCAGAAGACCCATCTATATGGGCATGGATATCACAATCAGACAGAATGGGCTAACAATATTACATAATATATGGGCTGTAAACTGTAAACTATTTAGTATAGTAGTGTAGCAGCAACAAGTATATCTGTACCAGCTATAAGTATATCTGTACCAGCAATAAGTATATCTGTAGCAGTAGTAAGTTTATCTGTAGCAGCAATAAGTATATCTGGAGCAGCAATAAGTATATCTGTAGCAGCTATAAGTATATCTGGAGCAGCAATAAGTATATCTGTAGCAGCTATAAGTATATCTGGAGCAGCAATAAGTATATCTGTAGCAGCTATAAGTATATCTGTACCAGCAATAAGTATATCTGTAGCAGTAGTAAGTTTATCTGTAGCAGCAATAAGTATATCTGGAGCAGCAGTAAGTATAGCATTCCAAAAATATAAAATGTCTGATGCAGCTTTGTAAAGTGTGGTGTGCAGTGGTACTGACAATTGACTTGATGTGTTCCGTTATCTTTCTGTGTCCTATATGGTCATATAACACCGGTTACATCCCAAATCACTCCCTGTTGGAGACATGTAGTGTACTACTTATGGTGTAAAAGTCATTGTGTACATAGCAAGTGTATAGGGAACAGAAAACCGTTTGGGGTTCGGCCTTTTTTTTATTATTTAATCGACATATTTAATAAAGTGTAAATATTCAAATGAAAATAACCACTTACTATCCTCTTATCTTCTGCAATATCAAACGCCAGTTAATTCCTATTCATCATCAGTTTATATACTTGTAAATCCTAAATTTATACACGCAAAGATTCTTTAGGTCTTTTCTTCACTGAACTACATTACCTATCAGCCTCAGCATGTCACATGACCATGTCACATGGCTCACTAAGCACTTACACCTGTTATGTATTACCCCTAATCAGCACCCCTACTGAAGTCCTGGTCTCTGTATGTGTCACTGTTAAGCTTTTGTTGTTGGCGTGTGTATGTGTTGTCGTTTGTGCTGTAGTGTATAAACTGTAAATATGTGATAAAAAAGGACAGGAAAAGGTGGTGTAGGAGCAGTTTGTAGCAGGTTTTCTGACAGGAACACTGGAGTGAGTCCAGTGCCACAAGCTGGTGGATGTTGGACGCAGTGATAGAGCTGGCAGAGGAAAACATGGCAGCATATCCAGGGGCAGACAGCGCTCTCTCTCTCTCTCTCTCTCTCTCTCCCTCCCTCCCTCTGTGTGCGCATGCGTTGTGTGAGTTTGTACGAGAGCGGGGTGTGCTGTTGCGAGAATTGCTTTTTCTTGGACGTTTTCCCTCTTTTTAGTCAGTTGGTTTGTCTTTTTAGGCGGTATAGCGCGGGTCTTGCGGTACTGTAAACGCCGGGATGGCGGCAGTTCCCGTGCAGGAAACGCCACCTGTGCTCTCACTTCGTAATGGGTGCAGGTGTGTGCCAGACCCTGGTGTTGCGGTCGAAGAGTTGCTCTTAGTTGTAGGAGAGCAGGTCGGGTTTGAGAATATACTGTCGGCCTCACGAATGAGCAAAGCAATCGTTGTCTTTTTGATGAGTGAAGCTTTAATGAATCAGCTGACTGTGAGCGGAATATGGGTGAAGGAGGCTTTTGTACCGATCACCCCGCTGTCCGCTCCAGCTACCAGAATTACTATTTCTAATGTCCCTCCTTTTATTTCTAATGATGTTATCAAAGAATGAACGAGATTCAAGATGATTCCGTTAGGGTGTAAAAATGCGGCGCTTAAACATGTGCTTTCTTTACAAAAGGTAAAGGAGGTGTAGAAGCCCGTAATTTCTTTCCTGACCTTGATAAGTGTGTCTCTTCTGTGATGTGGGCATGAAAAGTGAGTAGTTACAAGGAACTTTCACAACAAAAGCGTTTTCGCCTAAAGAAACATCACTGCAATTAGACAACCAGGTAGATCGACACAAAAAGAGGGGCTAATAAGAGGGAAAACAAAATGAACATGCTGAATTGTATCTGTATCTCCTTTCTATACTGTCTACTCCTTCCCTCTTTCATCTTTATGGAGATCTTAAGAATAGGATCCGTTAATGTGAATGGGATGAGGGATGCGAGAGAGATCATTTTTTAAAGGAAATAATTAATTTGAATGAGTCGAATGTTATTTTCCTTCAAGAGAGTCATAGTAGCCAAAGCAATGAATTTGAATGGAGATTGTGGTGGGAGGGAGAACGTGTTCTCAGTCATGGGACTAATTTAAGTGCAGGGGTGGCTGTGCTTTTTTTCCCCTGCTGTTAAAGCCAAAATTTTATTGAAACATGAGTTAGAACCTGGAAGGCTGCTAACTGTAAGGGCAGAAATAAGTAGCTTCTGCTTTTTGTTTGTGAATATTTTACGCTCCTGATACTGGCCCTGATAGAATTAAACTTTTCATTAAGCTGAAACAATTTTTAAGGCAAAACCAGAATGAAGATTTTATTGTTTTGGGGGGGGGGGACTGGAATTGCACATTGGATTTTACACTTAATAGAAATGGGGAGGAGCCACATTCACAGTCAGCACTCTGTTTAGCTAATGTGATTGAGAACCTGAATTTTTTTAGATGTTTGTAGAGAACACGATCCTTCAACGCGACAGTACACTTGAGTGAAAGTCAGCACTGGTCTGATTTCTGCTGCACGTTTTGACCTGTTTTATGTATCTGGAAATATGAGAAATAGTTAGAAACACAACTGTTGTCCCCATGTCCTTCTCTGATCACAAATTTATCACAGTTGATTGTGTCTTGGACATAAGACTGAGTTATTATTGGCATTTTAATGTAAGACTCTTAGAAGACAAACTTTTTATTGAGAAATTTAAGTTATTTTGGGAAAGTTGGAAAGTTGAAAAGGTCTGTTTTGATAGTATAATTCAGTGGTGAGAAGTGGGGCAAGCACATATAAAGTTGTTTTGTCAGCAATACGCTTCTTATTCCACTTCATGCTTGAAGAAGACATTGGAGCAACTGGAACAAGAAATTACTGCTATTGAGAGAAACATGACTTAACACTGTTGGTTTACAGGAAAAGTGGACTGAAAAACTTTCCTTAAGTTCTATCTTAAATGAAAAAGTCAAGGGTGCACTTAAGGCGCAAGTTTTTAACAGTGAGAGACATGGATGATCCTACTTCTTTTTTTTTTTTTTTTTTTTTTTTTTTTTTTTTTTTTTGTTTCATTTGGAACGCAAAGCTGCTCAAGACAAACAGATGTACAGTCTAAAGGACAGTATTGGGTGTATTACTTCTGACCCAGTGGAGATGTGTAGACTGGCTGTAGACTTTTACTCTACTCTTTTTGCTGCTGATAATTCAGATGGACATTGTAGAAAAGAATTTCTACAGGATCTCCCTGTTCTGACCTCAGAGCAGAAGAATCTTTTCGGAAAAAAGACTTGCTTTTGATGAAGTGACTGCCTCTGTGATGGAACTCTCTCTAGGCCGTACACCAGGAATAGATGGTCTTCCTACTGAGTTCTATAGGAGCTTGTGGACTGTCATTGGGAATGACTTTTTAAAAAAAAAAAAAGTTCTTCAGGAATCAATTAATGAAGGAAGTCTTCCTAAGAGTTGCCAGTGTGCGGTTTTAACTTTGCTTCAAGAAAAAGGAGACTTAACTTTATTAAAGAACTGGAGGCCTGTGGCACTTTTATGCTCTGAGTACAAGATTCTCTCTAAATGTTTAGCCAAAAGATTAAATACTGCAACAAATCATACATAAGGATCAGTCATACTGTATAAAGGATAGATCTATTGCAGATAATTGGCATTTGGTGAGGGATCTTTTTGACTTTGCTTCTTTTAATAATGTTAATGTGGGGGTTTTGTCATTAGATCAGGAAAAGGCTTTTGATAGGGTAGATCATGTCTGTCTATTTGAAATGCTTCAAGCCTTTAGTTTTGGGGATCATTTTATTTCATTAATCAGACTGCTTTATTCTGAAGCTACTTTTTTAATTAAATTGGCCGGTGGTCTCAGTATTCCTATAAGGGTTCAAAGGGGTATCAGACAAGGTTGTCCTCTTTCAGGGCAACTTTATAGTATTGTCACTGAACCTTTACTATGCAGATTAATAGACCTTTTCTGGTCAGGACAACACTGGCTGAAAGCCTCAGTCCTCTATCTGCCTCGGCAAGAGGGGGGTCAGGGGCTCCTCCACATTAGGTCACGGATTAAGGCCTTCAGACTCCAGACAGCTCAAAGGCTTCTTTATGGAGAGTCAGTGTTAAAATCATGGACACTCTTCACGATTTCTCGAGAGTTAAGTGACACTTATTTTCAGTGGCTAAAGGAAGAGCCTTATTCAAACCAGCACTTGAGTTGGACATTTTTAAATCCCTCTTCCTGAGAAATGCTCTTCTTTCTGCAGGCATTGCTAGAGTAGGGCATCTAGCCTCTGAGGATGGCTGGTTGTCTGCATAGACATTGGCGCTTAAGCTTGGCATAAGATCTGTTCGAGTTGCTCAGAGACTTCTGACCGAAGTGCAGGAACGATTGTCGCAGAATTACAGCGTGTCCCTGGTCGTACCTGGCGAGGAGGAAGTATTATCCTTCCCAGACCTGGAGGTTTCAGCAGGAAATGGCGAGTGGCAAGAAACAGAGTGCAACATCCTGTCTTTTGCGTCACCTCGGTCAGGACTTTTCAGTGCTGTTGGGAAGAAGCGATAGACATAAGAGACTGGATGCTAAGCAACTTTCTCCTGCTAAACCCGGAAAAAACAGAGGTTCTGGTACTGGGACCACAAGCTGCTAGAAGTAAGTTTAAAGATCACACTGTTACTTTAGACAGTCTCTCTTTCAAGTAGTCTAACAGTAAAAGATCTCGGTGTGATTATAGACTCTAATCTCTCATTTGAGGTGCATGTAGATAATGTAAGCAGGTTAGCATTTTTCCACCTCAGAAATATCGCTAAGATTAGAAATATACTTTCGCTAAGTGATGCTGAAAAACTAGTCCATGCATTTATCACGTCCAGGTTAGATTACTGTAATGCTTTACTATCTGGATGTTCGTCTAGATGCATAAATAAGCTTCAGATACATTTATGGCATTTGGCCATAAATAGATAGTTCAGAACGCAGCAGCGAGGGTCCTTACTAGGACTAGGAAGTATGAGCATATCACGCCAGTCTTATCTACATTACACTGGCTCCCAGTAAGATTCTGCATCGATTTTAAAATATTACTCCTAACCTATAAAGCATTAAACGGTCTCGCTCCGCAGTATTTAAGCGATATGTTAGTACCTTGCGTTCCGCCGCGCCTACTTCGCTCTAAGGACGCAGGCTGTCTATCAGTACCACGCGTTGCCAAAACCACGCTAGGGGGCAGAGCTTTCTCTTACCAAGCCCCAAAATTATGGAATAGCCTCCCAGTTAATGTACGTGAAGCAGACACGGTCTCAGTGTTTAAGTCGAGGTTGAAGACTTATTTATTTAACCTAGCATTTAGCGACTAGTGTTTTAGACAAAGGAGTAGATCTGGGGGACTCGTGGATGTTGAGTGTTATGGTGATCTGGCGTGTTTGGATGCTGTCTTCCTCACTCTCGTTAGTCACTCAGGTTTGTGATGGCAGAATGACTGTATGCCTTACATATCGGGGATCTCTCACGTCTGTGTTTCCCCCTGGTTCTTCTTTTAGTTATGCTGTTATAGCTAGTCTTGCCGGAGTCCCCTGCACTCCTCATTAAGTTTTATCTCCACACGGTGACTGTGAGTGTACCTAACCACTTTCCTTCTCTTTCTGCCGAGCTACACTCCTGAGCTGCCGGTGATCCAGACCCCCCTACGCTCTGGACCAGATGAGCATCACTCCTGAGCTGCTGATGATCCAGACCCAGACCCCCCTCCCCCCCCTCACTCTGGACCTGTCCACCGGCAATGCTTCACACTGCCACGAAGACGTTTCAGCTGTTTTCTATGGACTACACAAACGCACATTGTACACACACACACGTGCACTACAGTGTAAACCCATATGAGGATGGGTTCTCTGAGTCTCTGAGTTTCTTCCTATCACCATCTCGGGGAGTTTTTCCTTGCCACCGTCGCCCTGCTTGCTCATCAGAGACGTCACACACACACTTCATTTTACTTTGTTTGTGTAAAGCTGCTTTGAGACAATGACCTTTGTAAAAAAAAAAAAAAAAAAAAAAGTGCTATACAAATAAAAATGAATTGAATTGAAGAAGCAACTACATGTGATGTGTGTAAAGGCTCTTCATTGTCATACTCTGGAGAGCGTAAAAGAGTCTAAGTGGTTGGATTTTTTTTGGATCAGGCTTTTCCCCCAAAGGTAGTTGGAGGACCTTGTACAAACCCCCCCATTGAGAAACGGTCTGGAGACCTGCAGTGGCGGATTGTGCATGGGGGCAGTCGTGGCCTAATGGATAGAGAGTCGGACTTGCAACCCGAAGGTGAATCTGAAGGTTGTGGGTTCGAGTCTCAGGTCCAGCAGGGATTGTAGGTGGGGGGAGTGAATGACCAGCGCTCTCTCCCATCCTCAATACCACGACTGAGGTGAGACCCTTGAGCAAGGCACCGAACCCCCAACTGCTCCCCGGGTGCCGCAGCAAAAAAGGCTGCCCACTGCTCCGGGTGTGTGTTCACTACCCGTCACTTCACTTTACTTCACTTCGTATAATAGCGACGAACAGACACAGAACACACAAGGGTTGCCTTTTCTGTGGACAGTTGGAAACAGTTTTTCATTTATTTTCTGAATGTGAAAGGCTTGTCCCCCCCCCTTTTTTTTTTTTTTTTTTTTTTTTTTTTTTTTTTTAAAAAGAACAATGCTGCCGTGAATTAGCGGAGGTTTTTACTAAAGCTTTCTTTATCTATGGTCCTAAATATAAACATTCCAAAAGGGAGACCTATGTATTAGTGAATTTTGTTTTTGGCCAAGCAAAGTTGGCTATTTGGCTGTCACAGGAAAAATAAGATTGTTGGAATGGGACAGACTGATGTTACGTTGATTTTTAGGGGTTTGATAAAATCACGCTTAAAGGTTGAATTTGCCTTTTATAATTTAATAATGGATATAGAGACCTTTAAAAACAGGTGGGGCGTTAATAACTGCATATGTGAAGTTGACTGTGATGGCTCTCTGAACATTTATCTATGATAACGAATTCTATGATGTTTCTTTTGTTTTATGATATCAGTTTTTGACTTCCTATATTTTTTGATATACCTGTGCAATATATCTTGATCCTTTTAAAAAGTGAAAAAAAAAATTACTGATTAATTTTTTCTGGAGATTAAAGCGATGTTTAAAAGTCAAGTCTCTCTCTCAGCCTCTTCTCATTCTGGAGTGTTCCCTCCTAAAGGTCTTGTATTCACTGACTATAATTTTAAATGCAGTCACTTAGGTGGCGTGAAGGTAATGTGTTCTCTGTAGGAGGTGAAACCAGCTGAAATAATTCATGATTTTAATTATACTAATTATTTGTAATGAGTTCTTTTAGTCATTAGTTGCAGTTTGCAAGTTATTTTCATGTACCAAATATATCACGTATATAAACTTAGTTCATGGGGGGTGCTAGAGAGCACCACATGGTGTGGACGTAAATTTAGAGTGCTCCCTCAAAGCCTCGGTAAATTTGTGTTTTTTTCTACTATTTTCGTTGTGAAGGTTTGCACGCCATTATCTAGTAGTGAAATGAAGAAGGCTAAACCCAAGAAAGGTGATTCACCAACTCGTGCAGGTGAACAGCTGGCCGAGAAGCCGTCGTCGCATAATAACTCAACTGTTATTCTATCGGCGATTCAAACAATGAGTAACAGTATGAACGACAGATTTAATTCGTTGGAGGCGACTTTATCTCAGCTGCAAACAACACTTTCTGAAACTACCTCCCGTATCGCGGATCTTGAGGGTGTTAAAGCTGAGCATGAAATTCACATTTCAGATCTCGAGGCCTCTTGTCAGGAAATTCTTGCAGTTAATAAGGCCCTGCGTGCTAAACTGGATGATCTCGAGGGTTGTTCTCGACGAGAGAATATCAAGATTCCTGGGTTACCTGAGAACGTGGAGGCCGGCCGCCCAACTGCGTTTGTGGAACAACTCATCCCGAAACTCCTGGGTACCGAGAACTTTCCCGAAGGAATTAAAGTTGACCGCGTACATCGCACCGGGCCCCTACCATCGAAAGGAGGACGTCCCCGAATCGTGATCGCGAAGATACATCATTATCCTGTCAAAGAGATGATACTGCGACTCGGGCGGCAGCAGGCACCTTTAAAAAGAAGTTGAGGGAGGCCGGTATGCGATTCGGACTGCTCTTCCCTGCACGTCTTGTTGTCACCTAGGGCAATAATAAGAAAATCTTCGGCTCGGTGTCGGAGGCTGAAGAGTTTGTGAAGTCTGTCGTAGAGCAAGAGCCTTCTTGATCCGCAGTTAAGGACTGTTCCTCAATGCTGCGACCATGGTTGAAGGACGTAAAATTTGATTAAAAATCGGTTTATAGGCCTTTATAGGAGGTTGTGAGTATATTCTCATACGGGAAAAAAAGACATTTGCAGATTGTTTATGATCATGTTATTCGATCAAGTTATACAGTTATAGGCCTATACATATTAGTGCCTTGTTTGCATGAGAATGTTGAGACCGTCATGTTTGTTTAAATAGTTTTAAATAGTCTTATAAACAGCTTTTTTTTCTTTATGTGCTTGTTATCAGAGTTGTGTCCTAAACTCGTAGCTCAGGTTCATAGAGCAACTCCTTTCTTTATATTTTCTGTGTGGAGGCCGTGAGGGAGTCCTCGGTTTCTCTATCTGAGGTTATTTTGATAGACAAGTTTTTTTTCACTCCTTATGCTGCCCAGCAGCTCCACTGTTCGTATGGGGTTTTTTCCCCAGCTTCATTTGGGGAAGCTGTTGAAAGGGGAGGGGTGGGTGGTGTCTTCTTTTTTCGTCGTGCATTTAGTGTTTTGTGTCTGTGTACCTCCTTCGGATTCCTTTGCAGCAGCCACTACATTATACATAGATATTATACATCATGACTTGTAGTGGGGGGTCTTTATCTAAAGTTGGCAGTGTCACCCTTGCCAGCTGGAATGTCCGGGGATTAAATAATCAGATTAAGAGAGCCAAAGTTTTTTCTTATTTGAAGTCCATCGCTGCTGACATTATTTTTTACAAGAGACACATATAAGGCACTCTGAACAAAGGCGACTGAGATGCAGTTGGATCTCTCAGGTATTCCAATCTTCTTTCTCATCTAAGGCCAGAGGAGTAGCTATTTTGATTCGTAAATCGGTCCCTTTCAAGCATATATCTACTATCAGTGACCCTAATGGTCGCTATGTAATTGTTTCGGGCCTACTTTCCTCATTCCATGTCACATTGCTGAATGTGTACAGACCTAATTTTGATGATCCCGCTTTATTTCGCAGAGTTTTTAATCTTTTACCAACCACTCTGAACACACATCTGATAATAGGCGGTGATTTCAACTTAGTTTTAGACTCTGTTATAGACAGATATCCTTCACGCTCTGACATATCCTTGGCTAATTCTACCATTGTTCTTAATGATCTGATGGCTTCCCTTGACCTTGTTGATATCTGGAGATTAAAATATCCAATGGACAAGCTGTACACTTTTTTCTCGCAGGTTCACAAATCATACTCTAGGATGGATTTCTTTTTAGTTGACTCTAAAATAATTCCATGTGTTAAATCAATGAAACATCATAATAGAATCATCTCTGACCATTCAGCAGTGACACTCTCTCTAGATCCATCAGAAATCAAGCCCAGCTATAATTGGCGGTTTAATCCTACCCTGCTTTTGGACTCCAGATTTTGTGAGCATTTAACAGAGTTGCTTGCTGAGTTTCTCAAATTTAATGACACGGGCGAGGTCTCGGATTCAACATTATGGGAAACCTTAAAGTCTGTCCTGAGGGGTCATATTATTTCTTATGAATCCAGTCTTAAAAAACAAAGAGAGAAACGTCTCCTAGAAATTGATAATCGTCTCACTCAGCTAGAAAATGCATACAGAGATTCTACAGATTCGGATTTGTATAATGAAATTGCAGCACTCGAATTGGAATATAATTCAATTCTTTCGAACCAAGTTAGTAATATGTTTTTAAAAGTTAAGCAAAAACAATTTGAACTTGGCGATAAACAAGATAAATTGCTCTCTCGCCAGCTAAGGGGGCTGCAAGCCAGTAGAGCAATCCATAAAATCAAAAACAGGGAGGGTGTCTTTCTAACAAATCCCACTGAAATCAACAATACATTTAAAGAATTTTATGAAGAATTATACAAATCAAAGGGCTGCTCTGACCCCTCAGCACTAGCTAATTTTCTTCATTCACTACACCTTCCAAAGTTGGGGTGCGCAGAGCAGGCAGCTTTGAATGCAGACATAACAATAGCAGAAATACTAGATGCTTTTAAATTCTTTCCCTGGTGGAAAGGCACCTGGCCCAGATGGGTTTGGAATTGAATTTTACAAAAAATTTGCGCTGGCCTTTTCTCCTTTGCTGTTGAGAATGTTTAATCACTCATTTGGTAATCACCAGCTCCCTCAGTCTCTGTATGAGGCAAATATCTCTCTAATTCTAAAAAACGGTAAAGAAGAAACAAATCCATCGTCATATCGACCCATATCTCTTTTGAACTCCGACCTTAAAATCTTCACTAAGATCCTTGCTAACAGACTAAATAATTGTATTGGGAAAATTGTTCATCATGACCAGTCTGGTTTCATTCCTGGCCGTTTTTCCTTCTTTAATGTTAGGCGACTAATGAATATCTTATATACCAGGTTTGAGTCCCAAACTAGTATAGCAGTTCTTGCCTTGGACGCAGAAAAGGCGTTTGACCAAATTGAATGGGACTATGTTCTAGCTGTGATTAGAGAATTTGAAATGGGGGATACATTTGCCTCTTGGGTGAAAATGTTATACGCCCAACCTAGAGCTTCGGTCTTAACCAATTTCAACAGATCATCTCAATTTTTATTACATAGAGGCACCCGGCAGGGCTGTCCTCTCTCGCCCTTGCTTTTTGCAATTGCAGTTGAACCGCTCGCCCTTGCCATTAAAAGGAACCCTTTAATATTGCCCCCAAATTTAGGCCGAATCAATCATCATATTTCTCTCTATGCAGACGACATTATTCTATATCTTCGCAACCCAGAACAGTCTATACCACCCTTGCTAAATTTATTGGAAACATTCGGTAAACTATCAGGTTATTCAGTAAACTGGCAAAAAAGTGAATTTTTGGCAGTGACTAACAATATTGACTCAAATTTTATGCGCAGTCTTCCTTTTAAAATAGCCACAAATAGTTTGAAATACCTTGGAGTTAATATATCTAGAGACTCTAAGGATATATATAAACTTAACTTTTTACCTATGTTAGAAAATCTGAAAAGCAATATAAAATACTGGAGGACCCTACCACTTTCAGTGATGGGGCGTGTGAATGCCATTAAGATGGTGATATTACCCAGATTTTTGTATCTTTTTCAGAATTTACCAATTTATTTGCCCAAAAAGTTCTTCAAAACATTAGATTCTATTGTACTGCCGTTCATCTGGGGCTTTAAAGCACATAGAATATCTAAACTGCATGTGTGTAAGCCTAGATCTTTGGGGGGATTAGGTTTGCCAAATTTTCAACACTACTATTGGGCTGCCAATTGTAGAGCCTTAACTTTTTGGCAGGACCCATGCCCCGATAGTCATTCAGCTGACCTCCCTTCATGGCTTATGATTGAGCAGGGTGCCTCAAACTCATCTCTCTCCTCATTGCTATTTGCTGCCCCAGAAAAACCTAAAGCTGCAGTAAGATCCCACCTTATGATTAATAACTCCCTCAGGATATGGCGTCAAATCGGTAAGACCATTCAAACTGCCAAATACCTCCTTTTTTGCTCCTGTCTGTCGTAACCTTGCCTTTAAGCCCTCACTACTAGACCCAGTGTTCATAGGTTGGGCTAGAAAAGGAATCCTCACCTTGAGAGATTTATACATAGACAACAATTTTGCAACATTTTCTCAGCTAAAAGAGAAATATGACCTTCCTGCTTCACACTTCTTTAGATACCTACAAATTAGAAATTATGTTCGTTCCACTATGCCAAACTTTGAAACGCTGTCAGCTGATAATGAATTACATAAACTACTTACTTGCGATCCCAATACCCCAAAGTTAGTCACAAAATTTGTAGATTTTTTCACTAGTCAGTTAGACATCTCTACTAATCATCTGAAAAACGATTGGGAAAAGGAACTGGATATTCATGTTCCTGAGGAAGACTGGGCAAAATGTCTTAAAAATATATACACTTGTTCTGTTAACGCCAGGCACCAACTTATTCAGTACAAGGTGTTGCATAGATTGCATTACTCAAGGATTAAACGTAACGCTTTCTATCCTACTATTTCCTCTCTCTGCAATAAGCGTGAATCTGCGGAGGGTTCTCTTGGTCATCTTTTCTGGGCATGTCCTAAACTGCATGTGCATGTGAATTCTGGTCAGAAGTTTTTCAATTTATTTTTTTTCTCAATTACTTGTCAAAGCTAGTGACAATGTTGACTCTTGCAAATCTATCTGCTCTCTATTTTTAGTGTCACTTTCCCGATCACCCTTGCTTTAAAGATAAAATACCTAGGTGATTATTATTATTTTTATTTTATTGTTATTAGTATTATTTGAACTTGTCCATAATGTCACATTGAGCAAAAGTCTGTGCTGACCTCCCTTGCCTCTACCCGGTGTTGTGGTTAACTGCTAAATTGAATCTGAAGGAGATGGGTTTTTTTGTTGTTGTTTTTTTCCCCCTTCTCATTTTATACCTGTGTAGCTGTGTTTTGTCTTGTTTTGTGACTGTTTTTTGTGTGTCTGAAAATCTAAAAATACTTCAATAAATATAATATTCAAAAAAAAAAAAAAAACTTAGTTCATTTCAATTAAAATACAGTTTGATCCATATACAACTATGCAACAATTACACAACATTTTATTCATAGTTTGCCTTCTTGGCAGCTCTCTGGTAATGAAAAGCAGCTGGTGTGAATGATAAAATTAATATTTTACAACAATGTCACATGTTAAACAAATATACAAAAGGAATTTACAGTTATGCACTTTCACTTACATCATCAACCAAGAGGAAGCTTCTTCCAAGGCTGTATTACTTCTGCAAGTAAATATAAATTAAGTACCAGCCTCATTTCATTGTTAAAAGCTTCATTTAAGACAAGCTCAAATCCAAAGAGTAAGTTATATAGTTTATGGGGGAAATATATATTTTTGACAATATTAGGTAATACATCAGCAACAGTAAATTGCTGCTCCAGCTTGATCCAGACTTCACACCCTATCACACAAGTTCTCTGAACAACACTAGACTTCACTCAAATTGAGATTTTTAATAGGCATGTCACAAAGAAATCCCACATCCCAAGGTTTTACTTTTTTTTCCTGTATGCACCCAAAATGGAAGGGCGTGGATCTAAGAAGAAAAAAAAACCCCAGATATTACCAAATTTGGTTCTGTGATCAAAATACTGAAAAGAGAGCAAAGCTGTAGCCATTTTATAAGTAAAGGCTGAACTAAGGGTGAAATAAATTGCTTTAAACAAAGATAAGAAACCTACCTATAACTCTCAAACAGTGATCTTGATTTCCACACAGTGTCAGGATCCCAGACTTGCTGTTTTGTGTTTCGGCCACTAGAGGCCCTCATTGTTCGTCCATGTTGTTTTGACTGACCAGCAAGTGTTGGCTGTGGTCAGTATGGTTCGGGCCAGAAACGATATTCGCCTAACAGACATTCGGCATAAGACGTAGAATGCAGCCGTAACTCGGTGAGAATCAACGTAAGAGCTTGTAGAAAAGAGAAAAGAAAATACCAAAATAAATAAACTTACAAACAAACATACATCAAACCAAATATACATAAATAAACTTTCAAGATCATACAACATAAACAATCTTACTACAGAGCAAACAACTCCAAACAATCACATAAATCTAACAGATAACAGGAAGTCTATATTCGTACCTTGTTCTCCATTCAAACCAGGAGCTAAATCCCTCTAATCCTTTAGTGAACTTTGGACGCCACAACCATGTGCGCTTAGGTCTCGTTCCGTACTGAAATGTTTGTGCGCACTTGCCATTAAGAAGAAATTAAACATCATATGAAAAATATCAAAAATAAACAATTCAAAGAATACAAATATTTGGGGGAAAAAAAAGAAATAATAATAATAATAAAGTAGACAATATAAGACAAAATCATTAACATCTTGGACAATGACGACACGTTCAGCAATGTGGAACCCATAAGTTTGCCGACTATTGCACGCATACTGAAAAGGCACCAGGTGTCTCTAAAACAGCTATACCGTGTGCCATTTGAAAGAAATGCAGACACAGTGAAGCAGCTGTGGTCACATTATTAATGTAGTGATGGTGTGTGTTAGTGTAGTGTTGGTGGGTGTTAGTGTAGTGTTGGTATGTGTTAGTTTAGGTCACATTATTAATGTAGTGTTGGTGTGCGTTAGTGTAGTGTTGGTGTGTGTTAGTGTAGGTCACATTATTAATGTAGTGTTGGTGTGTGCTAATGTAGTGTTGGTGTGTGTTAGTGTATTGTTGGTGTGCTTATGTGTATTGTTGGTGTATGTTAGTGTAGTGTTGACGTGATTTACTGTATTTTGGTGTGTTAGTGTAGTGTTGGTGTGTGTTAGTTTCATTTGAAGTTCATGTAGATAGTATTACTATGAAAGCTTTCTTTCATCTCAGAAATATTGCTAAGATTAGAAATATAATGTCACTACACGATGCAGAAAAATTAGTTCATGCTATTGTTACCTCTAGGTTGGATTACTGTAATGCATAATCCAGTTAGTCCAGAATGCAGCAGCGAGAGTCCTTACTAGAACCAGACGATATGACCACATCACCTCTATCTTATCCACACTGCATTGGCTCCCAATCAATTTTCATATTGATTATAAAATACTACTATTGAACTCTGAAGCACTGAATGATCTCGTGCCCTATTACCTCATGAGCAAAATTTTGGTCTTTTATGATCTGCCATGCCTACTTCGATCAAAAGATGCAGGCTATTTTTGGTACCCCAAATAGTGAAGGCTACAGCAGGGGGTAGATCTTTCTCTTACAAAGCCCCACAGTTAAGGAACAACCTTCCAATTAGTGTTCGGGGCTCAGACACAGTCTCAGTGTTTAAGTCTAGGCTGAAAACATATTTGTTTAGTCTTATGTGCATAGTTTTTTTAGGTAAAGGAACAGATCTCTGAGTTCACAGGCATAGAGTATTGTGTATTGAGTATTCCCCCACACACTTTCACTCATTTACTCAGGTTTGTTGACGGTGGAGTGGCTGGCCGCATTGTGTCCCATGTCACCCTCATGTCTGTGTTACCTTTTGGCTCTCCCTTTTGGTATGCTGTCACAGCTAGTCTGCCAGAGTCCCTGCTTGCACTCCGCACGCAAAGTACATTGTCCTGAATCATTACGGGACAAAAGCTTACCTAACAGTCTCTCCCCCTCTCTCTCTCTCTCTCTCTCTCTGTTGAGCTACACAGATATCAGTGCTCCTGACCCCTTCTGCTCTCCAGACCTGCCTGATCTATACTGATGCCCTACTTCTGGTTAGAGTTCTCATCAGTTAGAGATCACTCGCTGTTGCAGGGGGTGGCCCCACATGGACGGCCTGAAGATCATTGGGATGGTGCCGCTTGGGGGCCGTGGAGATGGCTTGGGGATCTCATATATTGAGATGGCTTGGGACTGCGATTGTTGTGGTGGCTTTGGGGCTGCATTTGCCCCGAGCACTTTTGCGTGTTAGTGTATTGTTAGTGTGTTGGTGTTGGCTCAGTGGTTAAAGCTCTGAGTTTGAATGTCAGGGGTTGAAGCTAGGGTTTCTATTACTAAGCAGTTAATATCAAGTGACTGACATTTCAGACACAATATGGATGAATATTTTGTTTATTTGCTCCGTCAACAGAAATAGCTCCTACAGAAGCCACAGCTGCACAGAGCATTGTGTGTTACCATGCAAGACACAGACGAACTGACCGCCCGTCATAAGTGTAGTAACCATTTCAGTCTAACAGACTATTGCAAGAATTGGAATTTTATGTAGCGAACCCAGACAAGTGGAGTGATACAAACAGTGAAACGTCCGAATGCTGTTATTCTAAATATATGCGCGCTTGGAATAGCGCAAGTAATTAATACGGATGATTTGTAATTTATAGTACATAACTTTAGGGATATAATGTGTGTGTGTGCGTGTGTATGAAGAGTGATTTGTAGAAGTGATTTTATTGCACATTATGGCACCATCTACCGGCACAAGACTGTAAGTCCTGGTTCTTTTAAGGTGGAAAGGAAAATCCGAATAAGAAGCTGGCAAATAAGAAGCTAACTTCAGCAACATGTAGTACAGTATACTTAACCTCACTGAATAACATTTGAGTAAATTTTAAAAAGGGAACTCTATGAAGAATATGATTATGTTTCTGAGCGTACTATTATACTCGGAGGAGTTAACACAGGCATCACTCTTAAAGAGGTGCAGAAAACATGCGCAATCCTAGATGATGTAAAGAAAACTGACTTCAGTGAAAATGTGTCTAGTACCCTTTTGTGTCAATTTAGTTTGGAGGTGACCCCACTGCCGCTGGATGATGAAGATGCTGGCTAAAGATGGTTGTTGCTGGGAGATGGTTCAGGTAGACAAGCACTGCACCGTCTTGGTAAGTGGGAGCCAACCTGCTAAGGAATCAGTGCCTCTTGCTCGTGCCATTTCAGATATTACTGTCACGTTTAGGGAGCAGATCACTGAGTTGGCCAATACATACAGTGTTGACCACATGTTATTAGATCAAGGAGTCATGTACGATATACACTGATCAGCCATAACATTAAAACCACCTGCCTAATATTGGGTAAGTCCCCTTTGTGCTACCAAAACAGCTCTGACCCATCAAGCCATGGACTCCAGAAGACCTCTGAAGGTGTGCTGTGGTATCTGGCACCAAGATGTTAGCAGCAAATGCTTTAAGTCCTGTAAGTAGTGAGGTAGGTCCTCCATGGATCGGACTTGTTTGTCCAGCACATACTACAGATGCTCGAATGGATTGAGATCTGGTGAATTTGGAGGCCAAGTGAAAATCTTAAACTTTTTGTCATGTTCCTCAAACCATTCCTGAGCAATTTTGGCAATGCGGCAGGGCGCATTATCCTGCTGAAAGAGGCTACCGCCATTAGGGAATACCGTTGACATGAAAGGGTGTACTTGGTTTGCAACAATGTCAAAGTAACATCCACATGAATGCCAGGACCCAAAATTTGCCAGCAGCACATTGCCCAGAGCATCATACTGCCTCCGGCGGCTTGCCTTCTTCCCATAGTGCATCCTGGAGCCATCTCTTCCCCAGGTAAGTGACGCACACTCACCCGGCCATCCACATGATGTAAAAGAAAATGTGATTCGTCAGACCAGGCCACCTTCTTCCATTGCTCTATGGTCCAGTTCTTATGCTCATGTGCCCATTGCAGGTGCTTTTGGTGGTGGACAGGGGCCAGCATGGGCACTCTGACTGGTCCGTGCAGCCCCATATGCAGCAAGATGCAATGCACTGTGTGTTCTGACACCTTTCTATCATAGCCCGCATTAACTTTTTCAGCAATTTGTGCCACAGTGTCTCTTCTGTGGGATCGGACCAGACGAGATAGCCTTCACTTGCCATGCGCATCATTCAGCCTTGGGTGCCTATGATCCTGTCACCGGTTCACTGGTTGTCCTTCCTCGGACTACTTTTGGTAGGTACTAATCACCGCATACTGGGAACACCCCACAACAACTGCCATTTTGGTGATGCCCTGACCCAGTCGTCTAGCCATCACAATTTGACCCTTGTCAAAGTCACTCAAATCCTTACGCTTGCCCATTTATCCTGCTTCAATACATCAACTTCAAGAAATGACTGTTCACTCACTGCCTAATATATCCCATCCCTTGACAGCCACCACTGTAGAGAGAATGTTCGATGCTATTCATTTCACCTGTCAGTGGTTTTAATGTTATGGCTGATTGGTGAATATGAGAAAAAGCTTAGTAACTTGGAGCACACAGCATCCACTCCTGCCCCTTACGCTAGCTCAAAGTCTCCTTTCGATCCAGCTGCACATTTTGATAAGGCTGAAGATCATTTAGCAAGTCTCATGAGGGCTAATAATACAGATTTCTCATTGACTATACCCATACCAATTGATACCGTGTTATTGTCAAGCATATTGTGAAATATGGGGAAGGGAAAAAGATGGACAGGCATCTGTACAAGACGGTGCTACTGCTGTAGCTGCTGCTAGGTTGATTTTGCTATAATTGTTGCCAAATTGTTCTAACCCAACAAATACTGCATTACATGATCTTGACACTGGGCAAGTCGCAGCATGGGGCAACAGGTGTGATAGAAAGTCCAGTTGCCCTTATGCCTCTTGGTCAGGAAATAGAGTGGGGAGATAAGAACGTATTGGTCAGGAAAAAGGGTGAGGAGATGAGAACTGTGGTGGATTATCTTAGGCTGAATAGCCTCACTAAGAAAGCTTTTACAACCCCTTTTGGGAACTTGCAATTCCAAAACCCGCCACAAGGTTATCTAATGCTCCTGTGTCTTTTCAGTGGACTATGGAGAGGATGATGGAAGGAATAAACCTACAGGAGGTGATTGCTTTTTTGGATGGATCCACATTAGAGGAGCATGAGGACAGATACATGAAGGTCTTGAAACACATGTCTGAGTTTGGTCTCAAATTGTCCCCTTCTAAATGTAAATTTTTCCAGTCTTCTGTGAAATACCTTGGCTATGATTTCTGCTGAGGGCATTCTGCCTGATCCTGACAAAAACTCTATGAGAGTTATAAACTCTGTGGCCACTACATGAGAGATATGGCCACACCTGCAGACATTCAGGGAATTGAATTGTTTCCTAAGCTTTTTGGCTGTCATCACATCTTTATACATGATTACTCTTGTATCGTCAGGCCTCTAAATGATTTATTGAAGTGGGAGTTTTCTAGCACGGAGTTACCACCTTTAGGGGACAGGCGGACTGAACACTTCCAGGAAGTCACTAAGCTCATGACTGAGAAACTCACGTCAACTCCAGTCCTAGGTTTTGCAGACTAGCAACTTCCTTATGTTCTAGCCCCTGATGCCAGCATGACAGGTTTGTGCCACAGCTAAGAGTTAGTTTTGATACTGACAAAGGCAGAAATGTATGAAATTTGCTCTTGGCATATTGAGTTGATGATGTGCTGTGTTGGAGTATTTATTCCTGTTATTCCATTGTATTCTGTTTTTAAGAAGTTTTTGAAAGTGTTTAAGAAGCATTTTTTTTCTCATAAATTTACAGTTGTACTGGAGGTGGTCAGGATTGCTAATATGCTAAATCGAGAAACAGGATGGTGTTCACTGGCAGAGCCAGGTGCGAACCCAAAATTTCGTTCGCTACTGGCAGTTTGATGCTGATTGACATCTCATTTCACCTCTTGTTTAAAGAAGCATTCATCAAACATTCAGAACGGCGCATTTTTCAAATCGAGAACGAAGAGAGAATATTAACGTTGAATAATAAGAATAAGAAGAACATGCAGAAGAAGAAGAGAGAATATTTCCACAGCTATAAACTTTGCTGTGTAAGTTAATGTTAGACCTTTGGCTCCATTAACAGACAGTTAATCAGATAAGAGAGATCTTGTTCCCAATTTAGCCTAACATACATTATCTTTACATCTGCGCTAGTAATACATGTATATACAGTGCAGTGTCGTAAGTTACAGTATATGAATGTTTAGCTAATGTGGGATAACTTGTAGGCTACAGCTGTCAGTGTTCAGCAAGTTAACATTTAGCAATTTGAAATCCATTAACTCAGTTAGATTTTCATTCTTGAACTCAAAACGAACATTTGTTATTATCAATCTGTTAACATTCACTCAAAGATGACCACAATTGCAGATAGCCTGTTTGCTATCGTAAAGGTGTAAGAAATTATAGCTAGCTAAGTTACTGCAGAGTAGGGCTAGCCATGATCTAACTAGTAACTTAGGCTGGTGGTTGATTTTAAGGTACAGTTATGTTAATGGGGATTTGTAATTAAGATTGAGATTGGATGTGGGTAATTGGATGCTTAGATTTTTGCATAGGGTCAATTAAACATGAAAAGAAAGGGAGAGATATCAGATGTCTTTTTAAAGAAGCACAAACGGGCAGATCCGGTGCAAACAGTCCCCAGCCCTTGCATCACCACCGGACCCCAGAGCAGCTCCCTACCTAAGGCTAGTCAGAGTCAGTGTGGTCAGACTTCACAAGGACGCAGTCTACCACCACCAGGTCTGAGCATCTACCAGGCAGTCAGTCACATACCCAGTTCAGAATTTAAGTTTAGCTTCAGCTTGTAATAGATGATTTTGTCAGATCAAGCCACAATTTAAAATGTTGCTTGTTGATTCATATGCGTTCTTGTTTTGATGGCTGTGGCATTTTTATTGTGATTATACGCTAATGGTTCTTCTGTTATTTTAATGTGATAGATGTATCAAGGGATGACACAGAGACCTGTGACTCTAAGCAAGACAGTGAGCAAGAGCTGCCAAGAGATGTCATCGAGCCCCTCCCAACTGCATCGAGCACCAATTCAATTCAATTCAATTCATTTTTATTTGTATAGCGCTTTTTTACAAAGGTCATTGTCTCCAAGCAGCTTTACACAAACAAAAGTAAAGTGAAGTGTGTGTATGATGTCTCTGATGAGCAAGCAGGGCGACGGTGGCAAGGAAAAACTCCCTGAGATGGTGATAGGAAGAAACCTTGAGAGGAACCAGACTCAACAGAGAACCCATCCTCATATGGGTATACACTGTAGTGTGCGTGTGTGTGTGTACAATGTGTGTTGGTGTAGTCCATGGAAAACAGCTGAAGCGTCTTCGTGGCAGTATGAAGCATTGCCGGTGGACAGGTCCAGAGTGAAGGGGGGGGAGGTCTGGATTACCAGCAGCTCAGGAGTGATGCTCATCTGGTCCAGAGCGTAGGGGGGTCTGGATCACCGGCAGCTCAGCAGTGTAGCTCGGCAGAAAGAGAAGGAAAGTGGTTAGGTACACTCACAGTCACCGTGTGGAGATAAAACTTAATGAGGAGTGCAGGGGACTCTGGCAGGACTAGCTATAACAGCATAACTAAAAGGAGAACCAGGGGGAAACACAGACGCGAGAGATCCCTGATAAGGCATACAGTCACTCTGCCATCACAAACCTGAGTGACTAACGAGAGTGAGGAAGACAGCATCCAAACACACCAGATCTCCATAACACTCAACATCCACGAGTCCCCCAGATCTACTCCTTTGTCTAAAACACTAGTCGCTAAATGCTAGGTTAAATAAATAAGTCTTCAACCTCGACTTAAACACTGAGACCGTGTCTGCTTCACGTACATTAACTGGGAGGCTATTCCATAATTTTGGGGCTTGGTAAGAGAAAGCTCTGCCCCTTGCCGTGGTTTTGGCAATGCGTGGTACTGATAGACAGCCTGCGTCCTTAGAGCGAAGTAGGCGCGGCGGAACGTAAGGTACTAACATATCGCTTAAATACTGCGGAGCGAGACCGTTTAATGCTTTATAGGTTAGGAGTAATATTTTAAAATCGATGCGGAATCTTACTGGGAGCCAGTGTAATGTAGATAAGACTGGCGTGATATGCTCATACTTCCTAGTCCTAGTAAGGACCCTCGCTGCTGCGTTCTGAACTATCTGAAGCTTATTTATACATCTAGACGAACATCCAGATAGTAAAGCATTACAGTAATCTAATCTGGACGTGATAAATGCATGGACTAGTTTTTCAGCATCACTTAGTGAAAGTATATTTCTAATCTTAGCGATATTTCTGAGGTGGAAAAATGCTAACCTGCTTACATTATCTACATGCGCCTCAAATGAGAGATTAGAGTCTATAATCACACCGAGATCTTTTACTGTTAGACTACTTGAAACAGAGAGACCATCTAAAGTAACAGTGTGATCTTTAAACTTACTTCTAGCGGCTTGTGGTCCCAGTACCAGAACCTCTGTTTTTTCTGGGTTTAGCAGGAGAAAGTTGCTTAGCATCCAGTCTCTTATGTCTATCGCACATGCCTCAACTTTCTTTAACTGGCTATTCTCATCTGGCCTAGCTGAGACGTATAACTGTGTGTCATCAGCATAACAATGGAAGCTAATATTATGTTTATGGATGATGTTACCTAAAGGGAGCATGTATAACGTGAAAAGCAGTGGGCCTAAGACTGAACCCTGCGGAACGCCATATTCTACTTGATAACGTGCTGAGTGGTCACCGTTTACATCTACAAACTGATAACGATCGGTTAAATAAGATCTAAACCAGTCGAGGGCTGAGCCCTTAATTCCTACGACCTTTTCCAGTCTGTGAAGAAGGATATTATGGTCGATAGTGTCGAACGCTGCACTAAGGTCGAGTAAAATTAATAGACTAATGCAACCCCGATCAGAGGCTAATAGCAAGTCATTGACTACTTTGACTAATGCTGTCTCTGTGCTGTGGTGGGGCCTGAAACCTTACTGATAAAGTTCATAGATATTATTACTTTGTAGATATGAAATTAGCTGCTGCGCTACTACCTTCTCTAGTATTTTAGATAGAAAGGGAAGGTTTGAAATCGGCCTATAGTTAGTTAAAACCAGATATGCTGTTCCAAAAGGACCCAATGAGAGGCCAAGCTTATACATTAGATAGCAGCTGTTATTATCTAATCTTGTAGATCCCTTAATTATACATTTACACAGAGATGAAATCAGGAAGTCAATGAAACTCTTTACCGTTCCTTTAACATGCAACAGTTTGTTCCGCGATGTCACACCGTTCATCCCACACATGCGCCCTCCTTATGCGCGAGCACAGGGCCGCTGCGAGCGATGAAGAAAACCCGGGAAAGAAGACTGGCGAAGCAGGCGAGCAGTCACGCAACCACGGCGATCTGCGAAGCACTGATCTGATGATCCGAAATGGTCACGGCACCACGTGTAACTGGTGTTGCCTGCGTTTTGTGTTTTTCTTTTTTGGTGTAATAAACAGACGGACATCAGCTGACGGTTTGACTCTTCTTTAATCTGATAAAAGATACAATGTGAATTTGCCCTTTGTTGTTTCTCTCCCATGCAGAGACAGTGCAGAAAGGGGACAGAGGAGAACAGGGATAAAACTTTCAAGCAATAAAATTAATTTAACAGTGACAAAACAGCATACCTGATAAAAGATAACAGTCTTTACGATGTGAATTTGCCCTTTTTACAAAGTTCACAAAGTACAGAAAACTGATCAAACTAGGTGAAAATATGAAAATAATCAAATATACATGAAAATTAATGCCACAGATATGATTTAGATGAGAAATTTAAGTACAAAAGTGATTTAAAAGACAAAGATGTAACTGAATTAATCAGAGCTCATTAGAAACCCACCTCTCCCATGCAGAGACAGTGCAGAAAGGGAAGAGGAGGGGCAAAGACAGGAAATTAAGACCAACACTGCAGTCAGAAAGTTAAAGGGGAAGATGCACACATACAGACAGGCATATCAGGTAGTCATCTGAACATTTTTGTGTAATTCTATATATACGAACATAATTCTGTAATTCGAACATATTCCATACCTGTTACATAGGTCACATTATTAATGTAGTGTTGGTGTGTGTTAGTGTATTGTTGGTGTGCGTTAGTGTAGTGCTGGCGTGTGTTAGTGTAGGTCACATTATTAATGTAGTGTTGGTGTGCGTTAGTGTAGGTCACATTATTAGTGTAGTGTTGGTGTGTGTTAATGTAGGTCACATTATTAATGTAGTGTTGGTGTGCGTTAGTGTAGGTCACATTATTAGTGTAGTGTTGGTGTGCGTTAGTGTAGTGTCGGTGTGTGTTAGCGTAGGTGACATTACTAATGTAGTGTTGGTGTGTGTTAATGTATGTCACATTATTAATGTAGTGTTGGTGTGTGTTAGTGTAGGTCACATTATTAATGTAGTGTTGGTGTGTGTTAGTGTAGTGTTGATGTGATTTACTATATTTTGTTGTGTTAGTGTAGTGTTGGTGTGTGTTAGTTTCATTTCAAGCTTATGTAGATAATATTACTAGGATAGCTTTCTTTCATCTCAGAAATATTGCTAAGGTAAGAAATATAAGGTGACTACACGATGCAGAAAAATTAGTTCATGCTATTGTTACCTCCAGGTTGGATTACTGTAATGCATTACTGTCTGGATGTTCCAGTAGGTGCATAAACAAGCTCCAGTTAGTCCAGAATGCAGCAGCGAGAGTCCTTACTAGAACCAGACAATATGACCACATCACCCCTATCTTATCCACACTGCATTGGCTCCCAATCAATTTTCGTATTGATTATAAAATACTACTATTGAACTCTAAAGCACTGAATGATCTCGTGCCTCAGTACCTGAGCGAAATTTTGGTCTTTTATGATCCGCCATGCCTACTTCGATCAAAGGATGAAGGCTATTTTTGGTACCTCAAATAGTGAAGGCTACAGCAGGGGGTAGAGATTCCTCTTACAAAGCCCCACAGTTATGGAACAACCTTCCAATTAGTGTTCGGGGCTCAGATACAGTCTCAGTGTTTAAGTCTAGGCTGAAAACTTTTGTGCCTTTTGTGCATAGTTTTTTTTTAGGTAAAGGAACAGATCTGGGAGTTCACAGACATAGAGTATTGTGGTGAATTGGGATGTATGGATGCTGTATGGACACACACACTCTCATTCGTCCACTCAGGTTTGTTGACGGTGGAGTGGCTGGCTCCCTTTTGGTATGCTGTCACAGCTAGTCTGCCAGAGTCCCTGCTTGCACTCTGCACGCAAAGTACATTGTCCTTAATCATTACGGGACAAAAGCTTACCTAACAATCTCTCCCTCTCTCTGTCTCTCTCTCTATTTCTCTGTTGAGCTACACATGCTACTCCTGAGATATCAGTGCTCCTGACCCCTTCTGCTCTCCGGACCTGCCTGATCTATACTGATGCCCTACTTCTGGTTAGAGTTCTCATCAGTTGGAGATCGCTCACTGTTGCAGGGGGTGGCCCCACATGGACGGCCTGAAGATCATTGGAGACGGCTTTGGAATCTCATATGTTGAGTTGTACTGTGATGGCTTGGGACTGCGATTGTTGTGGTGGCTTTGGGGCTGCATTTGCCCCGAGCAGTTTTGTGTGTTAGTGTATTGTTGGTGTGTTGGTGTTGGCTCAGTGGTTAAAGCTCTGAGTTCATGACCAGCATGTCAGGGGTTGAAGCTAGGGTTTCTATTACTAAGCAGTTAATATCAAGTAACTGACATTTCAGACACAATATGGCTGAATATGTTGTTTATTTGCTCCGTCAACAGAAATAGCTCCTACAGAAGCCACAGCTGCACAGAGCATTGTGTGTTACCATGCAAGACACAGACTAACTGACCGCCCGTCATAAGTGTAGTAACCATTTCAGTCTAACAGACTATTGCAAGAATTGGAATTTTATGTAGCGAACACAGACAAGTGGAGTGATACAAACAGTGAAACGTCCGAATGCTGTTATTCTAAATATATGCACGCTTGGAATAGCGCAAGTAATTAATACAGATGATTTGTAATTTATAGTACATAACTTTAGGGGTATAATGTGTGTGTGTGTGTGTGCGCGTGTGTGTGCGCGCATGTATGAAGAGTGATTTGTAGAAGTGATTTTATTGCACATTATGGCACCATCTACCGGCACAAGACTGTAAGTCCTGGTTCTTTTAAGGTGGAAAGGAAAATCCGAATAAGAAGCTGGCAAATAAGAAGCTAACTTCAGCTACATGTAGTACAGTATACTTAACCTCACTGAATAACATTTGAGTAAATGTTAAAAAGGGAACTCTATGAAGAATATGATTGTTTCTGAGCGTACTATTATACTCATAGGAGTTAACATAGGCATCACTCTTAAAGAGGTGCAGAAAACATGCGCAATCCTAGATGATAGAAAACAGAGAACACTGACTTCACTGAAAATGTGTCTAATACCCTTTTGTGTCAATTTAGTTTGGAGGTGACCCCACTGCCGCTGGATGATGAAGATGCTGGCTGAAGATGGTTGTTGCCGGGAGATGGTTCAGATAGACAAGCACTGCACTGACTTGGTAAGTGGGAGCCAACCTGCTAAGGAATCAGTGCCTCTTGCTCGTGCCATTTCAGATATTACTGTCACGTTTAGGGAGCAGATCACTGAGTTGGCCAATACATACAGTGTTGACCACATGTTATTAGATCAAGGAGCCTTGATGGGTCAGAGCTACCAAAACATACCAAAACTCTGACTCATCAAGGCATGGACTCCACAAGACCGCTGAAGGTGTGCTGTGTTATCTGGCACCAAGATGTTAGCAGTAGATGCTTTAAGTCCTGTACGTGAGATCTGGTGAATTTGGAGGCCAAGTCAAAATCTTGAACTTTTTGTCATGCTCCTCAAACCATTCCTGAACAATTTTTGCAATGCGGCAGAGCGCATTATCCTGCTGAAAGAGGCTACCGCCATTAGGGAATACCATTGACATGAAAGGGTGTACTTGGTTTGCAATACTGTCAAAGTAACATCCACATGAATGCCAGGACCCAAAATTTCCCAGCAGCACATTGCCCAGAGCATCACACTGCCTCCGGCGGCTTGTCTTCTTCCCATAGTGCATCCTGGTGCCATGTCTTCCCCAGGTAAGTGACGCACACTCACCCGGCCGTTGACATGATGTAAAAGAAAATGTGATTCGTCAGACCAGGTCTCCCTCTTCCATTGCTCTATGGTCCAGTTCTTATGCTCACGTGCCCATTGCAGGTGCTTTTGGTGGTGGACAGGGGCCAGCATGGGCACTCTGACTTGTCTGTGCAGCTCCATATGTAGCAAGATGCAATGCACTGTGTGTTCTGACACCTTTCTATCATAGCCCGCATTAACTTTTTCAGCAATTTGTGCCACAGCGTCTCTTCTGTGGGATCGGACCAGACGGGAGAGCCTTCACTTGCCATGCGCATCAGTGAGCCTTGGGCACCTATGATCCTGTCACCGGTTCACTGGTTGTACTTCCTTGGACAATTTTTGGTAGGTACTAACCACCGCATACTGGGAACACCCCACAACAACTGCCATTTTGGTGATGCCCTGACCCAGTCATCTAGCCATCACAATTTGACCCTTGTCAAAGTCACTCAAATCCTTACGCTTGCCCATTTATCCTGCTTCAATACATCAACTTCAAGAAATGACTGTTCACTCACTGCCTAATATATCCCATCCCTTGACAGCCACCACTGTAGAGAGAATGTTCGATGCTATTCATTTCACCTGTCAGTGGTTTTAATGTTATGGCTGATTGGTGAATATGAGAAAAAGCTTAGTAACATGGAGCACACAGCATCCACTCCTGCCCCTTACGCTAGCTCAAAGTCTCCTTTCGATCCAGCTGCACATTTTGATAAGGCTGAAGATCATTTAGCAAGTCTCATGAGGGCTAATAATACAGATTTCTCATTGACTATACCCATACTAATTGATACCATGTTATTGTCAAGCACATCTTGAAACGCGGGGAAGGGAAAAAGATGGACAGGCATCTGTACAAGATGGTGCTACTGCTGTTGCTGCTGCTAGGTTGATTTTGCTATAATTGTTGCCAAATTGTTCTAACCCAACAAATACTGCATTACATGATCTTGACACTGGGCAAGTCGCAGCATGGGGCAACAGGTGTGATAGAAAGTCCAGTTGCCCTTATGCCTCTTGGTCAGGAAATAGAGTGGGGAGATAAGAACGTATTGGTCAGGAAAAAGGGTGAGGAGATGAGAACTGTGGTGGATTATCTTAGGCTGAATAGCCTCACTAAGAAAGCTTTTACAACCCCTTTTGGGAACTTGCAATTCCAAAACCCGCCACAAGGTTATCTAATGCTCCTGTGTCTTTTCAGTGGACTATGGAGAGGATGATGGAAGGAATAAACCTACAGGAGGTGATTGCTTTTTTGGATGGATCCACATTAGAGGACCATGAGGACAGATACATGAAGGTCTTGAAACACATGTCTGAGTTTGGTCTCAAATTGTTCCCTTCTAAATGTAAATATTTCCAGTCTTCTGTGAAATACCTTGGCTATGATTTCTGCTGAGGGCATTCTGCCTGATCCTGACAAAAACTCTATGAGAGTTATGAGAGTTATAAACTCTATGGCCACTACATGAGAGATATGGCCACACCTGCAGACATTCAGGGAATTGAATTGTTTCCTAAGCTTTTTGGCTGTCATCACATCTTTATACATGATTACTCTTGTATCGTCAGGCCTCTAAATGATTTATTGAAGTGGGAGTTTTCTAGCACGAAGTTACCACCTTTAGGGGACAGGCGGACTGAACACTTCCAGGAAGTCACTCAGCTCATGACTGAGAAACTCACGTCAACTCCAGTCCTAGGTTTTGCAGACTAGCAACTTCCTTAAGTTCTAGCCCCTGATGCCAGCATGACAGGTTTGTGCCACAGCTAAGAGTTAGTTTTGATACTGACAAAGGCAGAAATGTATGAAATTTGCTCTTGGCATATTGAGTTGATGATGTGCTGTGTTGGAGTATTTATTCCTGTTATTCCATTGTATTCTGTTTTTAAGAAGTTTTTGAAAGTGTTTAAGAAGCATTTTTTTTTCTCATAAATTTACAGTTGTACTGGAGGTGGTCAGGATTGCTAATATGCTAAATCGAGAAACAGGATGGTGTTCACTGGCAGAGCCAGGTGCGAACCCAAAATTTTGTTCGCTACTGGCAGTTTGATGCTGATTGACATCTCATTTCACCTCTTGTTGAAAGAAGCATTCATCAAACATTCAGAACGGCGCATTTTTCAAATCGAGAACGAAGAGAGAATATTAACGTTGAATAATAAGAATAAGAAGAACATGCAGAAGAAGAAGAGAGAATATTTCCACAGCTATAAACTTTCCTGTGTAAGTTAATGTTAGACCTTTGGCTCCATTAACAGACAGTTAATCAGATAAGAGAGATCTTGTTCCCAATTTAGCCTAACATACATTATCTTTACATCTGCGCTAGTAATACATGTATATACAGTGCAGTGTCGTTAAGTTACAGTATATGAATGTTTAGCTAATGTGGGATAACTTGTAGGCTACAGCTGTCAGTGTTCAGCAAGTTAACATTTAGCAATTTGAAATCCATTAACTCAGTTAGATTTTCATTCTTGAACTCAAAACGAACATTTGTTATTATCAATCTGTTAACATTCACTCAAAGATGACCACAATTGCAGATAGCCTGTTTGCTATCGTAAAGGTGTAAGAAATTATAGCTAGCTAAGTTACTGCAGAGTAGGGCTAGCCATGATCTAACTAGTAACTTAGGCTGGTGGTTGATTTTAAGGTACAGTTATGTTAATGGGGATTTGTAATTAAGATTGAGATTGGATGTGGGTAATTGGATGCTTAGATTTTTGCATAGGGTCAATTAAACATGAAAAGAAAGGGAGAGATATCAGACGTCTTTTTAAAGAAGCACAAAGGGGCAGATCAGGTGCAAACAGTCCCCAGCCCTTGCATCACCACCGGACCCCAGAGCAGCTCCCTACCTAAGGCTAGTCAGAGTCAGTGTGGTCAGACTTCACAAGGACGCAGTCTACCACCACCAGGTCTGAGCATCTACCAGGCAGTCAGTCACATACCCAGTTCAGAATTTAAGTTTAGCTTCAGCTTGTAATAGATGATTTTGTCAGATCAAGCCACAATTTAAAATGTTGCTTGTTGATTCATATGCGTTCTTGTTTTGATGGCTGTGGCATTTTTATTGTGATTATACGCTAATGGTTCTTCTGTTATTTTAATGTGATAGATGTATCAAGGGATGACACAGAGACCTGTGACTCTAAGCAAGACAGTGAGCAAGAGCTGCCAGGAGATGTCATCGAGCCCCTCCCAACTGCATCGAGCACCAATTCAATTCAATTCAATTCATTTTTATTTGTATAGCGCTTTTTTACAAAGGTCATTGTCTCCAAGCAGCTTCACACAAACAAAAGTAAAGTGAAGTGTGTGTGTGTGATGTCTCTGATGAGCAAGCAGGGCGACGGTGGCAAGGAAAAACTCCCTGAGACGGTGATAGGAAGAAACCTTGAGAGGAACCAGACTCAACAGAGAACCCATCCTCATATGGGTATACACTGTAGTGTGCGTGTGTGTGTACAATGTGTGTTGGTGTAGTCCATGGAAAACAGCTGAAGCGTCTTCGTGGCAGTATGAAGCATTGCCGGTGGACAGGTCCAGAGTGAAGGGGGGTCTGGATCACCGGCAGCTCAGGAGTGTAGCTCGGCAGAAAGAGAAGGAAAGTGGTTAGGTACACTCACAGTCACCGTGTGGAGATAAAACTTAATGAGGAGTGCAGGGGACTCCGGCAGGACTAGCTATAACAGCATAACTAAAAGGAGAACCAGGGGGAAACACAGACTCGAGAGATCCCTGATAAGGCATACAGTCACTCTGCCGTCACAAACCTGAGTGACTAACGAGAGTGAGGAAGACAGCATCCAAACACACCAGATCACCATAACACTCAACATCCACGAGTCCCCCAGATCTACTCCTTTGTCTAAAACACTAGTCGCTAAATGCTAGGTTAAATAAGTCTTCAACCTCGACTTAAACACTGAGACCGTGTCTGCTTCACGTACATTAACTGGGAGGCTATTCCATAATTTTGGGGCTTGGTAAGAGAAAGCTCTGCCCCCCGCCGTGGTTTTGGCAATGCGTGGTACTGATAGACAGCCTGCGTCCTTAGAGCGAAGTAGGCATGGCGGAACGTAAGGTACTAACATATCGCTTAAATACTGCGGAGCGAGACCGTTTAATGCTTTATAGGTTAGGAGTAATATTTTAAAATCGATGCGGAATCTTACTGGGAGCCAGTGTAATGTAGATAAGACTGGCGTGATATGCTCATACTTCCTAGTCCTAGTAAGGACCCTCGCTGCTGCGTTCTGAACTATCTGAAGCTTATTTATACATCTAGACGAACATCCAGATAGTAAAGCATTACAGTAATCTAACCTGGACGTGATAAATGCATGGACTAGTTTTTCAGCATCACTTAGCGAAAGTATATTTCTAATCTTAGCGATATTTCTGAGGTGGAAAAATGCTAACCTGCTTACATTATCTACATGCGCCTCAAATGAGAGATTAGAGTCTATAATCACACCGAGATCTTTTACTATTAGACTACTTGAAACAGAGAGACCATCTAAAGTAACAGTGTGATCTTTAAACTTACTTCTAGCGGCTTGTGGTCCCAGTACCAGAACCTCTGTTTTTTCTGGGTTTAGCAGGAGAAAGTTGCTTAGCATCCAGTCTCTTATGTCTATCGCACATGCCTCAACTTTCTTTAACTGGCTATTCTCATCTGGCCTAGCTGAGACGTATAACTGTGTGTCATCAGCATAACAATGGAAGCTAATATTATGTTTACGGATGATGTTACCTAAAGGGAGCATGTATAACGTGAAAAGCAGTGGGCCTAAGACTGAACCCTGCGGAACGCCATATTCTACTTGATAACGTGCTGAGTGGTCACCGTTTACATCTACAAACTGATAACAATCGGTTAAATAAGATCTAAACCAGTCGAGGGCTGAGCCCTTAATTCCTACGACCTTTTCCAGTCTGTGAAGAAGGATATTATGGTCGATAGTGTCGAACGCTGCGCTAAGGTCGAGTAAAATTAATAGACTAATGCAACCCCGATCAGAGGCTAATAGCAAGTCATTGACTACTTTGACTAATGCTGTCTCTGTGCTGTGGTGGGGCCTGAAACCTTACTGATAAAGTTCATAGATATTATTACTTTGTAGATATGAAATTAGCTGCTGCGCTACTACCTTCTCTAGTATTTTAGGTAGAAAGGGAAGGTTTGAAATCGGCCTATAGTTAGTTAAAACCAGATATGCTGTTCCAAAAGGACCCAATGAGAGGCCAAGCTTATACATTAGATAGCAGCTGTTAGTATCTAATCTTGTAGATCCCTTAATTATACATTTACATAGAGATATGACACATTATTTTACATGTATTTCAGACACTTCAGGATCCAGAGAAGAGGGTCCTGAACAGCAGTGACAACACAAGGAAAAGGGCTTTCAACAGCTCCTGGTATAAGGACAATTCATGGCTTGAATATTCTGTAAGTCAAGATTCGACTTATTGCTTCACCTGTAGGCATTTTTCTCTGCCCAATACACCTGAATCTGCCTTCACATCACAATCAGGTTTTTGTAACTGAAAAAGGCACTGTTTAACAATTCTGGGTTTAACATTGAAGAACTGAATTATCACTTGTGGAAAGATGGAAAGTCTTCGTCATGTTTCAGAGGTGCTGATTTGAGTAACTTACTCTATCCTAAGATGGTAAAGTCTGGTCAAGCCACAGTTGTTGCCTCTACGGTATCACAGACTTTAAAGATGTCGCTGGTTAATGCACATTCGATTACAAACAAAACTTTCATTCTAAATGATGTTATTTCACATAATGTTTTGGACTTTTTCTTTATTACAGAGACTTGGATAAATGTTGATGAGTGGAGTCTATGTCATGATCTTTGCCCAACTGACTATAACTTAATAAATACCCCCAGATCAGTGGGTCGTGGTGGGGGTCTAGCTACGGTGTGCAAACAGCAGTTTAAATGTCACCGTTTATCGCCCATGAACTACTTGAGTTTTGAAGTTCAGTTATTAAAACTGGACTTCTCTACGCCTGTTTTGGGTGTGGTCATTTATCGACCTCCAAAGTATAGTCAGGCTTTTATCGAGGAATTCTCTGACTTTTTATCTCTGACTAGTTTGTTACTGTCTGATCATATCTTAATTGTTTGTAATTTTAATATTCATATTTGTTGTCCTGGGAAGCCTTTGGTTAAGGAGTTTTCAGACTTAATGGACTCATTTAATTTTATCCAACATGTCTCAGGCCCTACCCATGAGAAAGGACATACTTTGGACCTTGTTTATTCCTTAGGGTTGTCAATTTGTGATGTTGATGTTAATGACATTTGTATTTCTGATCATATGCCTGTTATTTTTCAGTGTATATGTGCTGAATGAAATGAGGGCGAGTCAGTCCTCTTATGTTTGCTCTCGTGCAATTACTCCATCTACACCACAGGCTTTTGGCGAGATCTTTAGTACCTTTTCTGATGTATCATGGTTGGAGTCTGCACCTCTCACGGCTGATCCAGATGAGTTACTTACTGTTTTTAACTCTGTTTGTTCTGACGTCTTGGACTCTTTGCTCCTTATAAGATTAAGCATTGTAAGGCAAATTATCAGCCTTGGTTTACTGAACATACTTGTGTTCTCAGACAGCAGTGTAGGAAGGCAGAACGGGCCTGGAAGAAAAATAAACTTCTGGTCTTTCATCAGATTTTACGAGATTCACTTCTTAGATATCAGAAAGCTGTAAAGGATGCTAAAGCAGCCTATTTTTCAAATATTATATCGCAGCACTCAAACTCACCAAAAATTTTGTTTCAGACCATTAACAGGTTTCTTAATCCAAATGCTGTCACGATACCTCCATCTACAAAGTGTTGTGAGAAGTTTTTTAATGTTTTGTCTGGAAAAACTAAAAACATTAGGTCCAGGTTTTGTGAGTTAGATGGAAAGGTAGGAGATGACTCTATTAATGTCAATACTTTTGAGGAGTTTGATCTGGTTTCATCTGTTGATGTAGGTCATATTATTGCTCAATTGAAACGTTCAGCTACCAGTTGGGATATTTTGCCCTCGGGTTTGCTTGGTGCGACAGCTGATTTTATTGGGCCGAGTATTACATCTATTGTGAACTGTAGCCTCTCTACAGGTATTTTTCCATCATGTCTTAAACAAGCGGTCTTTCAGCCCCTTCTCAAGAAGCCTGCTTTCGACCCTTTGGATTTGATGAATTATCAGCCAATTTCAAAGCTGCCTTGTATTTCAAAAATATTGGAGAAAGTGGTTTTATCTCAGCTGAGTTCCTTCTTGGCTGAAAATGATGTGCTAGATGCTTTTCAGTCTGGTTTCAGGGCAGGACATAGCACTGAATCAGCTTTATTGCGAGTTTCCAATGATTTGTTACTCACTGCAGACTCGGGTAGTCAAGGAGCTTTAATTATGCTTGACCTTAGTGCCACTTTTAATTTAATAGATCATGATATCCTTATTAAACATTTAAGCATGTTGTGGGTCTGAGAGGGAAGGTTTTAAAATAGTTTTCTTCTTATTTGAAGGAAAGATCCTTTTCAGTGAGGGTTGGGGAATTCCTCAGGGCTCCATTTTGGGGCCTATTCTGTTTTCACTATTTTTGCTGCCTTTAGGCCTTATTTTTAAAAAACACAGTATGTCTTATCATCTTTATGCTGATGATATTCAGCTTTATTTACCTATTAGATCTGGAGGACCAACTTCTCACTCATCTTTGTTATTATGTGTTGAGGAGGTGAAGTCCTGGTTAGAGCAAAATCGCCTCCAGCTAATTGCGACTAAATCTGAAGTTATCATTTTTGGGCCAAATAAGGTTGACAGTGATATAAAAGATGTTTTAGGTCCATGGACAACAAATGTCCGGTCCCAAATGGGTGTAATTTTTGACTCAGCTGTAACGTTTTGATCATCAGATTAAATGTGTGGTGAAAAGTTGCTTCTTCCAGTTGAGGACTATTGCAAAAATCAAATCTTTTTTTGTCTGTTGCTGATCTTGAGCTAGTGATTCATGCACTTATCTCCCCCCCTTTGGACTATTCATTTGGGAGTAAGTCAATCTCTTATTTCAAAATTGCAATTTGTCCAGAGTGCAGCTGCGAGGCTCCTTACTAGCACAAAGAAAAGGGAGAATATTACTCCGGTTATGGAAAAGCTGCATTGGCTTCCCTTTAAATATCGGATTCAGTATCAGGTGTTGCTGTACGTTTTTAAAGCTGTCCATGATATGGCCCCAGAATATATTACGGATCTGATTCATATGAACTCTGGCAGACCTCAAAGAACACTTAACTGCTTACTGCTCTCAGTTCCGCCTGAAAACTAAAGGGGATCAGGCATTTTTGGTTGCTGGCCCAAGACTGTGGAATGCTCTTTGACCTGAGATCAGATTTGCACCCTCAGTTGATGTTTTCTATGGCTTTTAATTGTTGATTTTCGAAAGATGTAAATTGTATTAATTTTTTCTTCAAGGTTTTTTTTTTTTTTTTTTTTTTTGATTTTTGTTTTACCATCCTTGTATTATAGTGCTGGTGTACAGTCCTTTGGTCTACTTTGTAGTGGAAAGGGCTCTATAAATAAAGTAGACTTGAGACTTGAGTAGACTATTTTTTGCATGTTGATGTCATTCATTTTGTCATGAATTAATTAATGCTATGATATTGCCTTCTTTGTAATACAAAATAAAAAAATATACTGTTTTATATAGTGAGAGTGTGTGTTTAAAGCATTGGCATATTATTATTGTGATGCTTTTTAGTCTTCTGTGTCAAGCACAACTCAAGGAAAAGATATGCGTCCGCTTTAGCCAGAGTTTAAAACCACAGCATCAGCTTCCAGTAATCACTAAATGATGGATACTTGGGCTTAGATCAGCTGCATATTGTCTTCCCTGGGAGCCCGTTAGAAGAAAAACAAAGAGTACAGTGTAAGGTGATCATCTTGCAGCGTGTGACGCAAACATGAAATGCAGGAAAATAAACCAGAAAGAAACTTGCTAGTGCTCTTAACTTGTAGCTTCTCAGATGTTTTATCATAGAAGAAAAAATTTATTATAGACCACACCTTCAGAAACACTATGAATAGGCTTAAACTATGTTTATAAAAGCTTTTGGATCAGGAGGCTTTTATGTAAAAGTAGTGGGGAAAGTCTAAAACATGAGCTATGCCTGCTTATCATCAGGAGAGGATTCTCTCTGGAACTGGACACATGGCACCCCGAATATTATCTATCTTTAAGACCGAGACATTCTGTTTCTTGAAAGGTTTAGGAACATAAAATGTCTGTTTCAGTCTGTTTAGTTTGAAAAAGATAATATTAGGTAGGATTACGTATTCCATTTCACAGTACATGAGTGAAAACTATTAACATACTCCAGATGTGTTTCTGTCTAAGATGAGAATGGATTGAAAATGTGTGGGCAGTGATTTTGTATATTGGTCTTATATATTTGCACATACAGATGTGACTAGTAAAATGGCAAAAAAGCTAAAATTAATGTGGAAAATTGATTAGTAAATACACTATTGTATAACTGAAATGTATACATATGAAACATTGGCTTGTTCCTGGTTGATTGTCCTGCTTGTTTGAGGCAGGACCCAAAGTAGAATGTTGTGATGGAATTTTTCTACATTATGATGTCATAAAGGTAAGGCTGCAGTTTTCCCTCACAATGAGCGTTCACTTCAGACCACGTTAAGCCACTGAGGAGGATCGCAGCAAAACACACTGAAGAGGATTGCAGCGTTTCTACTGAAGACAAAACTGTTACTGACTTTTTTGACAACACGAGAGAGATAACCAAGCTAATGGATATCTTTGTGGATGCCACTGAGAAGGCCACCAGCCAGAATCTGAGTGAGTAAATGTACTAAATGAACAAAGAACCAAATTGAAAAGGACCAAGTTGGGTAACTGTTGATATTTATTAATGTTAAAACGCCAGTTTAAGAAGCTCAGCACTTATAAACATCTCCGCTTAACACGTCATAGTGCTCCATATATACTGCTCGTTTACTGCTTTTTAACATGTTAAGGTGGTAAAAGTCAAATTCTATAATTATTTTAATGAAAAAAAAAATGCTCGTTTCAGGAGAAAAGATGAGCCAGAGGACATGCGCCAAGGCTGAAGCTGAGGCTAGGGAACTGATGGGCAGGTTCCTCAAGGATATTGAAGCAAATGACAAAGAACTGAGTGCGTAAAGAACTGATATGGAAAACTGACAATATTATTGAGATGAATGCTGAAGATACTGAACACAAAATCTGAAGATGAACCCTTAACATTCTTATTACAGTAGAAAGGATCCGCACTAAGGCCGTTAGGGTACTGATGGGAATTTTCCTCTGCGATACTGAGACAAATGACACCTCCATGAGTAAGTTACTATTGTAGGGAGAATGATAGGAGGAATAACAATAATGAGAAGGAAAGTCAATAATATGAAAATAATATTTTAAAACAGAGTTCCTGAAAGAGGTGGATGCTTTAGCAGAGGAAGAGGATGAAGCCATCAGTCAGGTCTTGGAGGAGGAAGAGGGAACAATCGACCTGCCACTGGGTGAACAAAAAATATAATCTCAGAATAATTTCTGACAAAATGTGAAAACCCTCATATTGTTTCTGTGGTAATTAACACAGGTAGCTCATATTAATAAAAATAATACTGCATGTGTACTACCCCTATATTCTTAACAAGATGCTAAAATGTTGGAAATAATCTTTAAAACTAAAGTTCAGACATTTTAAATTTTCACTACCACTGATATATCCCTTTAACTATAAAATAAATTTCACACAATCCCTCCAAACAACTACTCAAACAAACAAACAAATAAAAGCTGAGACTGCAGTATGGTTAATGGATGTTAAACTGGATGAGACTATAAGTGATTTTTAAAACATTATGAGTGAATTTGTAATTATGAAAATTAAATACAAGTGGCAATAATAATATTATATAATATTATGATTGTGATATTATACATCATTTTCAAATGATGTAGTAAACGGCAATAAGACAGAGAAGACTGTTGAAAACAGCGGGAATGGAAAGGAGAAAAAGAAATGGACCAGGAGAGGGACACGAGGCAAAGGAAGGAAGATAAATTACAAAAAGTTCCAGGCCAACAAAGAAGGTATTATTATTATTAATATCATATCATGATGGCAGTAATGTAACTGGAGAATATTGCTGATATTAAATTAAATGAGGAATTGAAATGAAACATTTTATTTGCCTCAATTAATACAATCTAAACATTATATCTAGTTTTAATTATGAATAATGTGATTTTTTTTTCAGAAGGAGATAAGGCTGAAGCTGAGGCTAAAGCTGACGCTGAAGCTGAACTTGTAACTGATGCTCACACTGATGCTGAAGTTGAGGCTGAAATTGAAGCTGAAGCTGAACCTGAGGATGAAGCTGAGGCAAAAGCTGACGCTGAAACTGAATCTGAAGCTGAAGCTAAAACTGAACCTGAGGCTGAAGCTGAGGCTAAAACTGAACCTGAAGCTGAAGCTGAGGCTAAAACTGAACCTGAAGCTGAAGCTGAGGCTAAAACTGAATCTGAGGCTGAAGCTGAGGCTAAAACTGAACCTGAAGCTGAACCTGAGGCTGAAGCCGTTGCTGAAGAAAGAAAGCCAGAAGACACAGAAACAGAGAACAGCACATCTCTGGGTGAGTAGGAGCAATCACTCACACTAATATACCACTTTAAGTAAGATAAATTTCACACAATCCCTTCAAACATCAACTACTCAAAGAAATAGGTAAGTAAACAAACAAACAAAAAAATACAAATAAGTAAAACAATCACTGCATTCATCCTTCACTGATAAGTATTATTAATAACCACTGAACTTCAATATTAGCATTATTTAAGACTGACATTATTCATTTATTATTTCCTAAAGATGGAGCAAAAGGCAACAATGCAGACCAGCCAGCCGAAAGCATCAGGAAAGGAAACGAGAAAAAGAAATGGACCAGGAGAGGAACACGAGGCAGAGGGAGAAAAATCAATTACGAAAAATTACAGACCAACAAAGCAGGTATTAATATTAATATCATGTCATGATGTCAGTAATGTACCTTAAGAATTGCTGATATTAAATGAAATGAGGAATTGAAGTTATACCCTTTATCTGCCCCAATTAATACAATCTAAACATTATATCAAGTTTTAATTGTGAATCCTGTGACTTTTTTTCAGAAGAAGATAAGGCTGAAGCTGTTGCTGAAGCAGAGACTAAAGTTGAGGCTGAAGTAGATGCTAAAGATGAGGTTGAAGCTGAGGCTGACCCTGAAGAAAGAAAGCCAGAAGGTGCTGAAACAGAGAACAGCACATTCCTGGGTGAGTAGAAACAATCACTGACACTGATGTAATAATAATAATAATAATAATAATGATAATAATAATAATAATAATAATAATTATTATTATTATTATTATTATTATTATTATTACTATTATAATAGTGACATTATACATTATTTTTCAATGATGCAGTAAACGGCAATAAGACGGAGAAGACTGTTGAAAACAGTGAGAATGGAAATGATAAAAAGAAAAGGACCAGGCGAGGGACACGAGGAAAAGGAAGGAAGATAAATTACAAAAAGTTCCAGGCCAACAAAGAAGGTATTATTATTATTAATATCATATCATGATGTCAGTAATGTAACTGAAGAACTGCTGATATTAAATTAAATTAGGAATTGAAGTGAAACATTTTATCTCATTTAATACAATCTATACATTTTATCAAGTTATAATTGTGAATCCTGTGACTTTTTTTTCAGAAGGAGATAAGGCTGAAGCTGAGGCTGAAGCTGTTTTTGAAGCGGAACCTGATGCTGAAGCTCACACTGATGCTGAAGTTGAGGCTGAAGCTAACATTGATGCTGAAGTTGAGGCTAAAACTGAACATGAGGCTGACGCTGAAACTGGGGATGAAGCTCACATTGATGCTGAAGTTGAGGCTCAAGCTGAAACTGAACATGAGACTGAAGCTGAGGCTAAAACTGAACATGAGGCTGAAGTTGAGGCTGACACTGAAGCTGAAACTGAGACTGAAGCCGAGTCTAAAACTGAACCTGAGGCTGAACCTGACACTGAGGATGAAGCTCACATTGATGCTGAAGTTGAGGCTCAAGCTGAAACTGAACATGAGGCTGAAGCTGAGGCTAAAACTGAACATGAGGCTGAAGTTCAGGCTGACACTGAAACTGAACCTGAGACTGAAGCTGAGACTAAAACTGAACCTGAGGCTGAAGTTGAAGTTGACACTGAAGCAGAACCTGATGCTGAATGTGCTGCTGAAGAAAGAAAGACGGATGACGCTGAAACAGAGAACAGCACATCTCTGGGTGAGTACGATCAATCACTCACACTGATATACCTCTTTAACTGTCAAATAAATTTCATACAATCCCTTCAAACATCAACTACTCAAAGAAATGAGCAAGTAAACAAACTAATAAATACAAATAAGTAAAAAAAAAAAAAAACACTGCATTCACCCTTCACTGATAATAAGTATTATTAATAACCACTAAGCTTCAGTAATAGTATTGTTTAAGACTGACATTGTTCATTTATTACTTCCTAAAGATGGAGCAAATGGCAATGATGCAGACGAGCCTGCTGAAAGCATCAGGAAAGGAAATGAGAAAAAGAAAAGGACCAGGAGAGGGACACGAGGCAGAGGGAGAAAGATCAATTACAAAAAGGTCCAGGACAACAAAGCAGGTATTAATATTAATATCATGTCATGATGTCAGTAATGTAACTGCTGATATTAGTTCAATTCATGTGGTTTGCTGGTATTATTGCTGTTAGAAAATATTAACTTTTTCAAAAACAGGGATGCTGAAAGAGGTGGATGATGGAGCGGAGGCCGAAGCTATCGGTGACCTGATGAACATCCTCCTTGATGAGACAGAGGAATCTAATGGCCCATCTCTGGGTGAGTATAAAACTATAATCTAAGAATAATTTCAGACAAAATGCAAAAAATAACTGAAAAGAGCCTCATATTAAATTTGCCATGGCGATGAACACAGTTAATTCGTATTAATAACACATAATACTCCATATCTACTAACCCTATATTCTTAACAAGATGCTATAATGTTCAAAATATTTGAAAATTTTAACTAAAGTTAAAAAATGAAAAGTTTTAAATTAATTTTTTTTTACAGCAGGAGAAAGTGGGGAGATCACGATGAGTGCTGACGTTGAAGCTGAGGCTGAAGCCTTTAATGGTTTCCTCACCGTCCTCCTGGACGAGATAAGGGACAAGATCAACCTGCCTCTGGGTAAGTAAAGAAATTAACTTCCAATGAGGAAATAGCATTTGTATTACAAATAATAAATACCCTTTACACTGATAAAGTGCTCTACATGTTTGCACAACCAGAGTTAATCTGCAATAAAGAAGGGCTGCACCCATGAAGAGCTTTAAAGTAGGAAACCTAAATATTGCAATCTTAAATTACAATATTTAAAACAGGGATGCTGCAAGAGGTGGATGATGGGGCGGAGGCTGAAGCCATCAAGCAGCTCCTGAACGTCTTCCTGGATCAGGCAGGCGAAATGATTGACCTGCCTCTGGGTAAGTAAAGAAAATAAATTATAATATGCGAATAATATTTCAATTACAAATTTAAATACAATTCACGTTGACAAAGTGCTATGAGGATTTGCAAAAACAAATCATACAAGCTTACATTAAATTAAATGAACTGCGAGAAAATAAAGGAAACTAAAATGCTACAGAAGAAACATCAACAGGACATTTGACGTGTTGTTAGAGAGCTCTGATTTTGCTGTTAGAAAACTGACAATATTAACTTATTTAAAAACAGGGATGCTGAAAGAGGTGGATGATGGGGCGGAGGCTGAAGCCATCGACCAGCTCCAGAACGTCTTCCTGGATCAGGCAGGAAAAACTTCTGGCCAGTCTCTGGGTAAGTAAAGAAAATAAATTGTAATAAAATTATTTGACGTGCTGTGTTAGAGAGCTCTGATTTTGTTGTTTGAAAACTGAGAATTTTATCTTATTTAAAAATAGGGATGCTGAAGGAGTTGGATGATGGGGCGGAGGCTGAAGCCATCAACCAGCTCCAGAACGTCCTCCTGGATGAGACAGAAGAAAAGATCCACCTGCCTCTGGGTGAGTAAAGAACATAAATAATAATATGCCAAAAACATTTCAATTACAACGTTAAATAACATTCACACTGGCAAATTGATGTACAGATTTGCAAAAGCAAATCATACAAACATATTAAATCAAATGAAACGCAATAAAATAAAGGAAACTGAAATGCTGCAAAAGAAGTATTAAGAAAATTTAATGTGCTGTTAGAGAGCTCTGATTTTGCTTTTAGAAACTGAGAATAATAATTTCTTTAAAAACAGGGATGCTGAAAGAGGTGGATGATGGGGCGGAGGCTGAAGCCATCAACCAGCTCCAGAACGTCCTCCTGGATCAGCAAGGCGAATCTTCTGGCCAGTCTCTGGGTAAGTAAAGAAAATAAAGTATAATAAAATTATTTGATGTGCTGTGTTAGGGAGCTCTGATTTTGTTGTTAGAAACCTCACAATATTAACTTACTTTAAAACAGAGATGCTAAAGGAGGTGGATGATGGGGTGGAGACTGAAGCCATCAACCAGCTCCAGAACGTCTTCCTGGATCAGGCAGAGGAAACTTCTGGCCAGTCTCTGGGTGAGCAAAAAATATAATCTCAGACAAATTTCACACAAAATGCAAAACAATAACTGCAAAAAGCCTCACATTAATGTTGCCGTGGTGATGAATGCAATTAACTCGTATTAATAACACGTAATACTCCATGTCTACTGACCATATGTTCTTAACAAGATGCTATAATTCAAAATATTTGAACTTAAACTAGAGTTAGAAAATTGTAAGTTTGAAATGGATTTTTTTTACAGCAGGAGAAAGTGGGGAGATCGTGACGAGTGCCAACGCTGAAGCTGAGGCTGAAGTCTTTAATGGTTTCCTCACCGTCCTCCTGGAGGAGACAAGGGACAAGAACAACCTGCCTCTGGGTAAGTAAAGAAATTAACTTCCAATCAAGAAATAGCATTTGTATTCCACGTTTCAAGATAAATTGATAAAGTGCACTATAATAATGTAAGAAAACTTTTTTTTGTTATAACAGCTAAATAAAACCCCAACTGATATTGATGTTACAGGTCAATCAGCTCAGCAACAGATTCCATTAATACTGGACTTAATGCATAGTTCTCCATATCTACTACTCATATATCACTTCTTAAGCACTGAATCCCTAAACAGAAACACTGTAAAAGATTGTTGTATTTAATAGGCTTTTGTAAATTAAATGAATTTTGAGTTCCTGTGGCATTAAATAACTCATAGATATTTACCGGGATGAAGCGGTTATTAATATTAAGATCATCTCATTATGTTAGTAATGTACCTGGAGAACTGCTGATATTAAATTAAAATAAATTAAGAATTGAAGTGAAACACCAGCCTCATTTAATAGAATCTAAAGTTTTCATTGTGAATAATGTGACTTTTTTCAGAAGAAGTTGAGGCTGAAGCTCAAGAAAGAAATCCAGAAGAGGCTGAAACAGAGAATAGCACATCTCTGGGTGAGTAGGAGCAAGCACTCACACTGATATACCTCTTTAACTGTAAAATAAATTTCACACAATACCTCCAAAAATAACCTACTCAGATAAACACACAAACAAACAAAGAAATAAGTAGGTAAGTTAATTAAATTCTTACATTTTTAATTAATTAATTAATTAAAAGCTGAGGCTGCAGTACAGCTAGTGGAAGGTAAACTGGATGAAACTATACGTAATTTGTAAAAACATTTATAAGTGAAAATTGTAATTATGAAAATGCTCAATAAAGTAGCAAAAATAATATTATTTATGATTGTTACATTATACATTATTTCCTAAAGATCAAGTAAACGGCAATAATACAGACGGGCCTGTTGAAAACACTGGGAATGGAAACGAGAAAAAGAAAAGGACCAGGAGAGGGACACGAGGCAAAGGAAGAAAGATAAATTACAAAAAGTTCCAGGACAACAAAGCAGGTATTAATATTAATATCACGTCATTATGTCAGTAATGTAACTGAACAACTGCTGATATTAGCTCAGTTTGTGTTAAACGAAGAATCTAAACATTGTATCAAGTTTTATTGTTAATCATGTGACTTTTGTCAGGACGATCTGCAGCTGAGGCCATAGAAAGACCACCAGAAGATGCAGAAACAATGAACAGCACACCTCTGGGTGAGTAGGAGCAATCACTCACACTTACATACCTCTTTACATTTCACAGAATCCCTCCAATCCTCAAATACTCTGACAATAGGCGCATTATTCGAATGTGTTCAATAATATTTTGTCTGTTTATTGCAGCTGTAGTTCTTTTTACACTCCGAGCTTTTTGTTCCTGAAGTTTCAAGACTATAGTACACATCTGGATAGCTGTTCATGTTTATGTATGTCACAGCGGACAAACCCATGGTGAAGGCGGAAGAAGACTCTGAGCCTAAAGAGGAAATCCAACTCCCTGAGACGGAGACCATTAATGAGCAGCTTCTGAGTATGCCATGAAAATGAGCGTTCCATATTATGATGACGATAATATAGACAAATACTGACATTTTCACAATCAAAGCAGGAGAAGAGACACCAAAGATGGAGGAAGAAGCTGAGCTGGAAGGTACTCCCGGTAAATAAAGAACAAAGACATATAAATCACATGACTGAAAGCAGCTACAGCTTAACATCTACATAATTTAAAAAAATGCATAAGTGAAAATTGTAATTAAGCAAATATAAATGGAATAATAGTGGTAATAATAATAATATTAAGATTCTGACATGATTCTTACATTATTTCCTAAAGATGAAGTGAAGGCAAAGAAAAAGGTCAGGAGAGGAACACGAGGAAGAGGGAGAAAAATCAACTACAAGAAAGTTGAAGACAAAGAAGGTAATCATGAGAAATAAAAGCACAGACACAAGCAGCCAACAAGGACACACTATTCATAGTTAATATCCTTTATGTTAATCCATCCAAGAGTTCCACGCATTAATCGAATTAAACTCAGTATAAAATGTTACTATCTAAGTACTGTGGTTTGTGTCGCGTAACACCTGTTGAATTCTGGGAAACAAGCGTGCATAGTAATTTCTCTAATTCTGTCCCACAGCTGAACAGAATTTAGGGAGGAAAGAGCTGACCGACGCCAAAGCATTGAGAGACCAACATGAAAGACAGACACAAAGAAAGCCACAGACACAGTCACATGTCTGGACACACCGTGACAGAGCCTGCGAGTCAGGGTGGAGAGGACCTGCTCACTGGGACTGGAGAGGCAGGAGAATCCTAAGAAGATCAACTCAAGACACACCATCACATGCTGGAGCCTGATCTATTGAACAGCACACACACACACACACACACACACACACACACACACATATATACACACACACATATACACACACACAAAACCAATGCACACAAACACACATACACACAAAACCCAATGAACAAACAAACACACATACACACAAACACAAAACACCCCCGCCAAGCCCCCATCCTAACCTTAAGCCTAACCCTACCACCACCCCTATTCCCCAATCCAATTATTAAAATTATTTTTAAAAATGGACGCTTATGCCTTTGCTGGTTTTTGGCCCGGAGAAGAATATTACTTGATTGGAAAACAAGCAAACCACCATCAGTTTCACTCTGGCTTAGCGTGTGATGATGCTTTTGAAATTGGAGAAAATGAAATATTCACTTTAAGGATCTACTAAACATTTTTATTCAGTATGGAACCCCATGATTTCATATTTGTGAAAAGTGCATAACTCTCCCCCAATCTAAAATTATAAGTAGAATCAGAAGACCCATCTATATGGGCATGGATATCACAATCAGACAGAATGGGCTAACAATATTACATAATATATGGGCTGTAAACTGTAAACTGTTTAGTACTTAGTAGTGTAGCAGCAACAAGTATATCTGTAGCAGCAATAAGTATATCTGTACCAGCAATAAGTATATCTGGAGCAGTAGTAAGTTTATCTGTAGCAGCAATAAGTATATCTGGAGCAGCAGTAAGTATAGCATTCCAAAAATATAAAATGTCTGATGCAGCTTTGTAAAGTGTGGTGTGCAGTGGTATTGACAATTGACTTGATGTGTTCCATTATCTTTCTGTGTCCTATATGGTCATATAACACCGGTTACATCCCAAATCACTCCCTGTTGGAGACATGTAGTGTACTATTTATGGTGTAAAAGTCATTGTGTACATAGCAAGTGTATAGGGAACAGAAAACCGTTTGGGGTTCGGCCATTTTTTTATTATTTAATCAACATATTTAATAAAGTGTAAATATTCAAATAAAAATAACCACTTACCATCCTCTTATCTTCTGCAATATCAAACGCCAGTTAATTCCTATTCATCATCAGTTTATATACTTGTAAATTCTAAATTTATACACGCAAAGATTCTTTAGCTCTTTTCTTCACTGAACTACATTACCTATCAGCCTCAGCATGTCACATGACCATGTCACATGGCTCACTAAGCACTTACAGCTGTTATGTATTACCCCAATCAGCACCCCTACTGAAGTCCTGGTCTCTGTATGTGTCACTGTTGAGCTTTTGTTGTTGGCGTGTGTATGTGTTGTCGTTTGTGCTGTAGTATATAAAATGTAAATATGTGATAAAAAAGGACAGGAAAAGGTGGTGTAGGAGCAGTTTGTAGCAGGTTTTCTGACAGGAACACTGGAGTGAGTCCAGTGCCACAAGCTGGTGGATGTTGGACGCAGTGATAGAGCTGGCAGAGGACAACATGATAGCATATCCAGGAGCAGACAGCTCTCTCTCTCTCTCTCTCTCTCTCTCTCTCAGCCTCCTCTCATTCTGGCTCCTCAAAAACATTGAGTGTTCCCTCCTAAAGGTCTTGTATTCACTGACTATGCATTTAAAATTAGTCACTTAGGTGGCATGAAGGTAATGTGTTCTCTGTAGGAGGTGAAACCAGCTGAAATAATTCATGATGTAATTGATCTTGTCAAAACAAAATATAGGTACTATACTTTAATTATACAAATTTTTTGTAATCATTTCTTTTAGTCATTAATTGCAGTTTGCAAGGTATTTTCATGTACCAAATACATCACATATATAAATTTAGATTTGCATTTCAATTAAAATACAATTTGATCCATATACACAATTATCCAACGATGACACATTTTATTCATAGTTTGCCTTCTTGGCAGCTCTCTGGTAATGAAAAGCAGCTGGTGTGAATGATAAAATTAATATTTTACAACAATGTCACATGTTAAACAAATATACAAAAGGAATTTACAGTTATGCACTTTCACTTACATCATCAACCAAGAGGAAGCTTCTTCCAAGGCTGTATTACTTCTGCAAGTAAATATAAATTAAGTACCAGCCTCATTTCATTGTTAAAAACTTCATTTAAGACAAGCTCAAATCCAAAGAGTAAGTTATATAGTTTATGGGGAAAAGATATATTTTTGACAATATTAGGTAATACATCAGCAACAGTAAATTGCTGCTCCAGCTTGATCCAGACTTCACACCCTATCACACAAGTTCTCTGAACAACACTAGACTTCACTCAGATTGAGAGTTTTAATAGGTATGTCACAAAAAAATTGAGAGGCATTACTTTTTTTCCTGTATGCCCCAAAAATAGAAGGGGGTGGATCTAAAAAAAAAACAGATGTTATCAAATTTGGTGTTTAATGTTGCCAGCCCTTTGTGTCTCGAGTAAATTTCCTCTTGTTTTTTTGCTTGTTCTATGTTTGCATTTTTGGACTTTGAACTTCATTAATCTTTGAACTTTTAATTCAATTCAATTCAATTTTATTTGTATAGCGCTTTTAACAATGGACATTGTCACAAAGCAGCTTTTCAGAAATAAATGGATTCACAAAAATATATTGTAAATGAACTTTTACCCCATACTGAGTTTTTCTCTGCACTTGGGTTTATCCCCTCCCCTACGGCTCACTGGTAGAGCGTTTTACTCTCACATTGCAGACCTGAGTTTCAGTCCCGGCCCTGCGCGTAGGACACAGTAGAGTTGCACACTTTGTCTGAGAAGCTGTTAGGTCATACATTTCAGACCATTCAGCTTGCTGTCTAATTCTGTGAAACATGATGATGATGCTGATTATTAATACTGATATAACGAGTAAAACGAGTCAGAAGTGCTGAAGTGCAGAAATGACATGATCTATAGAATAATCTTTTCTTACCATGGATGGTGGTGATGTTGCAGTTATGAGACTCACAACAGGGCATGAACACTGAGCCATAGCCCACTCCAGCATTTGCTGAGATACTCATATTTTCCATTATAGATTTTATATTTTTAAAGCATTTAATGCATGATTGCCTGCATTAAAAATTGCATAATAACTACACTATAGCCAAAAATATACATTTGGCCTATTGTATAAATCACATTATAATCAGGACTACCTAATATATAAAGATTGTATGTTGCATGGTATGCTTCACACTGTTGTGAAAGTATAGTGTTATACAGACCCAATTCAGTAGCGCAGTCCAAACACTGCAAAATGGACACTAGGGAAAAACAGAGCAAATCATAAATACAGGAATAACAGTAAATATTGCACATTGTATTATAAACTACAAAGTTGGCAATACTTGGGATTGCAGCTTCAAATTTTTCCATCTGAAAATGAAATATTTTAGTCTGTTATAAAAATCCAGTCTACTTTTGTTTTGTTAGAACAACAACATTACTACTACTGCTAGTAGTAATAATAATAATAATAATCCATCTATTTTCCACACCACTTATCCTACACAGGGTGGCTTGGGAGCCTGAAGCCTATCCCAGGGGACTCGGGGCAGCAGACAGGGGATACCCTGGATGGGGTGCACAATCCCGCACACATTCACACACCCATTCACACACCCATTCACACTCTACAGACAATTTGGAAATGCCAATCAGCCTTCAAAGCATTTCTTTGGACTGGGGGAGGAAACCAGAGTACCCGGAGGAAACCTCCAAAGCACAGGGAGAATGTGCAAGCTCAGCGCACACAATTAATTACATTATGCGCTCAGCGCACACAACTAATTACAATTAATGTATTAATTACATTAATTGTACTAATTACTTTATTTAATTACATTTATGTTACCATCATATTATGGACCTTGTACAATAAGCAAAATACATTAGCCTATAGGCTTAGTCTTAACACTTTCTGAGGGGCAGCTATATCCTTTTTACATTTACATTTACATTTATGGCATTTGGCAGACGCCCTTATCCAGAGCGACTTACAATAGTGCTTTGAAGTCTATCAAAAATACATTCTGATATTGGCTCGCTAGGTCACAAACTAGGAATACCATCAGTCCAAAACTCTGTTGGAGAGTTTTTTGTTTGTTTGTTTGTTTGTTTGTTTGTGAAAGTGCTAATTTAAGTATTTTATGAAGAGGTAAGTCTTTAGACGTTGTTTGAAGACTGCCAGTGACATCTGTTCGGACATCTAGGGGAAGTTCATTCCACCACCTTGGTGCCAGAACAGAGAAGAGTCTTGATGCATGCCTTCCTTGTACCCTGAGAGATGGTGGGACCAGTCGAGCAGTGCTAGAGGATCGGAGGGAGCGTGGTGCCGCTCGAGGTGTGATAAGTGATTTTTGGTACATTAGACCTCTGCACATTTTCATAGTATAGCTTTCTGGGCAAAGAGCAAAAATATATACATCGTAACACTATAACACTATAACACTATGTTCAATGAAGCTGAAAGAATGTACAACATTTTTCTATGCCCAATCTCCTCCTACTTGTACGTTACGGTTTAGCGCGCTTTGATAAACGTTGGTGGAGACTAACTACGTATGTACTGGCCCACAAAGTTTAGAGCCGTTAACCCGGCTACAGTACCTACCGTATTCTAAAAAAACAGCAAAGTGACGTGAAGGAAAAAAAGGCGAACACTCAGTAAAATGCAGAGCAGTGGACAGTTGCCGCTCCAGACGCCATTTTCATGCTGGTCGGCTGTTAGGTCTGCGGACACCTGTTGATTCACCACCGGTTAGATGCTGAGTGGACAACTGAACGGCGCGGGGGGAGGTTTGCACTGTGTCCTCGGGAGAGAAGAGCCAAAGCAGGTTTCTTTTCAGAGTCTCAACAGTAACTACATATTGGAGTACGGGACCGAGTGAGTACTTGGTTATATGTCTGTTGCCGTATTTCCAAGGATTTACCTGTCATATGGGTCCCAACGAGGTTACCAGCGCTGGTACAGGTTAAGAACTATTTCACGTGAGAGTTTGGTTGAATTTGTCTTCTCAATATTTCCAAGTTAACCACTGAGGTTAAACTGTGAACATTTCCAGACATACTCATACCTGATTGGGGTTTGAACTTCTCCTCTCCGTTCCTGCATTGTCCATAGGGGTTGAGAATTACTACTGAAACTTGAAGCTTGTTTTGGTGTTATAAATAAGTGGTTGTGTGTTTATTTTTCAGGAGTATTTTTTATAGTCGGTAAAGTATTCAGCATAATTGGGAATAGAAGAATAAATAGAACTGAAGGGGGGGATTTATAGTTTATTCGAGCTGTGTTACTAAATTAAGAGAGTTTATAGTTTATGTGTGCTGTATTAATAAAGTAAGAGGGTTATGGTGCTAAGCTAACTGATCATTTTATTTTATTTGTTTCTTTCCTTTTAATTGTTTATCTACTGATTGATTGACTTGTTTATTTCGTCGTTTGCCTAGATTAAAATAAATTGGGTATTTTATTACTTGTCTATGGGTAGAAAGTTTCATTTTAGCCCTGTATAGGCTCTGTAATTATATTCTTTAACATCCAGCACATTCCACCATCACAAGCTGGGAACCCAGAGATTTCCTTGTAGGAAGCTATATATGTAAATGTAACACTTTGTTAGACTTCACCCATTGGAACTTTACCAGAGGTTTCCGGGAGGGGCCAAAAAAAGGTTCCACGAGTCATGAGTGGCTCAGTAACAACCTAAGAATTCACAGAGACAAGTAGAGCCAGAAGATGTACAATCAGCAACAGAAGTGGAAGAGGTCCAGACATCGTGACATAGATGAAGATGTGGCTGGAACTTGTAGCAGTGTCATTGAGGAGTGTGAGGTCAGATCAACAGAGGAGTGAGAAGATCAACATGGACCTCAAAACCCAAAGAAATATTTAAATAACAAAATAATGGCCAACTGTCTTACCAACCTTGGAGACTCATGGGAATAAATGCAGTGAGTTCTGTTTGTATCGTATCATAAGTATTGGTCTACACAGTTTCCCCTGAATTCAGTGTCTATGAAGACTGGACATTAAAGACTTTACCTGACAATACACTAGCATGGCATGTCAGCAGACATTTTACAAGAGTCAACGAGAGTATAGAAGACATTTTTTTTTTTAATTATTTTATTATTATTATTATTATTATTTCTTTGTTTTTAGTATATAAGTAATCATGAAGTTTAATTATGCTGTGAATATCCAAGTCATGTAGTCTGTTATATGGAGAATTTCAACACATTTACACTTGAACAGTTGGCCACATTGACAAGGAGCCATCTCAACCAGCTTGTCAGTAATGTTACATATGAATTTAGAAAGCTCCTCTTCTTGCATGAGTATTTAGGCTTTTTTATCTTTGGCATGTGCATGTGGTCTTTACTTAATGTTTCACTCAAAGTAGAGGGTTTGTATTTGTTTGAATTCAAATTGTCTAACTATACCTTTAACATTTGGCAGTTAGGGGGCATGTAGGACCTCTGTGAAGTTGGCACCCCATATAAATAGAGGTGCATCTCAATAAATTAGAATGTCATGGAAAAGTTCATTTATTTCAGTAATCTCAAATAGTGAAACTCATGTATTATATAAATTCAATACACACAGACTGAAATAGTTTAAGTCTTTGGTTCTTTTAATTGTGATGATTTTGGCTCACATTTAACAAAAACCCACCAATTCACTATCTCAAAAAATTAGAATACTTCATAAGACCAATACAAAAAAACATTTTTAGTGAATTGCTGGCCTTCTGGAAAGTATGTTCATTTATATGTACTCAATACTTGGTAGGGGCTCCTTTTGCTTTAATTATTGCCTCAATTCGGCGTGGCATGGAGGTGATCAGTCTGTGGCACTGGCGAGGTGGTATGGAAGCCCAGGTTCCTTTGACAGTGGCCTTCAGCTCATCTGCATTTTTTTGGTCTCTTGTTTCTCATTTTCCTCTTGACAATACCCCATAGATTCTCTATGGGGTTCGGGTCTGGTGAGTTTGCTGGCCAGTCAAGCACACCAACACCATGGTCATTTAACCAACTTTTGGTGCTTTTGTCAGTGTGGGCAGGTGCCAAATCCTACTGGAAAATGAAATCAGCATCTTTAAAAAGCTGGTCAGCAGAAGGAAGCATAAAGTGCTCTAAAATTTCTTGGTAAACGGGTGCAGTGACTTTGGTTTTCAAAAAACACAGTGGACCAACACCAGCAGATGACATTGCACCCCAAATCATCACAGACTGTGGAAACTTAACACTGGACGTCAAGCAACTTGGGCTATGAGCTTCTCCACCCTTCCTCCAGACTCTAGGACGTCTTTAACTGTATAAACAAATTCTTTAAAATGTCATCCTTTGAGAGGTCTTTAAAATGAGAGCTGCTGCCAGCGCCCACCTGATGGCACTGTCCTATCATTTAGTCACTGTGGTAACGTGCACCAAAAACGGAATTATCTTTCTAAACATGATACAAAAACAAACATCATATCCCAACGCTTGTGTTTTTTTTAAATGCAAAGGAATAAAATGTACAGAAAAGGCAACAGTTTTATTTTTAAAGAACCATGGAAGCTTTAAACCAGTATAATATCAGTTATAGCATAAATCAGCTTTAATTAAATCAATTGTGAAAATGAACAAATAACCAAAGTAGGAAAGTTACTAATTATCTGCTGCTCAAAAAAATCATGGAGCTTTTTAAAACAGGGATTATGTAATTAAATGGAACGTTTTCAGGAACTAATCATGTCTGCTGAGACCAGTACACTAAATTATAATAACCCAAAAGTTTAGTCCTCCTTTGTAAACAATGACATGGGGTTGTGTTTTGGTTTTTGCTGAAACTGTTGTGACATGCTCAGACAAGTCATCATATTTCTCCCAGCCACGTGACGTTCTTCTGCAGTAAGCCACATAATGTCCAAGAGATGCTCTTGTAGGTCCTGGAGTGAATGCGACAACACCTCGCAGAGTGAACGAATGATTGTCCAGGTCCATGTTCACAGGGATTTCACACAGTGGATGGTTAGTATCTGCACCTATTTCTATACACAGTAGTTGACCAGTGATGCAGCTGTGTGTGACTGAGCCATTGCAGAAGAATTTATCTGAATCATCCTTTACTTTCCAGCTATCTGGGCACTCTTGTGGTGATTTCAGTGGCTTCAGACACTTGGACCTGTTCAGGTGTAGTCCATCTTCAAGTGCTGCTTGGAGGCTTTTCAGGCCTCTTGTTTGTAGAATATCTACGTTGACTGGTAGGAGAGAAATGGCTCTTGAAGATTTTGTTTTGTGACTGCAGTATGGAGAAGAGCATTCAGTTGTAAGTATTGCACTTGGTATTTGTTTCATTGTTGATGTGATTGTTAGCCACATTGCAGTCTGTGATAACCTGCCTCCTGATTTTTAGGGAAATGCATTGAAATGTTTCCAGCAGCATTTATGCCCTCCTTGCGTAAGCGTCTTTTCCAACTCCTTTAGTGACAATTGCCTTCACCAAATCAAACATTTAAATTTTTGTGTGCTCTTTGTTCAGGTAATGGCAGAATGATCCACTGTCACAGAATGCAGCGCAAAGGCATTGGCAAAATGAGTCAAAGGCACAGGTATTAGTTACACTCACGAGCATTTTGTTGTATAACAAATATAACAAAACGGTCAGTTCGGATAGGCAGGCTTTCGTGTTTGAAGAGACCGTGTTTTATGTTTTTGAATTCAGCCTCAACATTTGCAGAGCTTGCTGTGTTGTGTACACTTTTGAAGTGTGGAACCATCACTGCTGTCCAAAGAGGGAGGTAGAATGCCATTGTTATAATATTTGGAACAAGCTCTGGAAGGAAATGCTGATTGTCTCTGTCCCCATGGTGTGCTGCATTCATATGACTTTCTTCACAGATTTATGACCCACATTTTCAGATCTGTGTGGAGTGTCTCATCAATTCCAGTCACCTCTACTGAATGGTCGTCTTCAGTGATGCATGGCAAGGCCCTCTATGCAATTCGTCTCTTCAGCTGTGTTTTGCATGTTTCAGAGACAACAGGTATACCTTTGTCATCATTCCCTTCTGATTCACTGAAGGCAACAACTGCAGTTGAATAAATGAGCTCCCTTGCATCTTCCAGTGATTCAGATTGTAGAAGTTGTGCCATTGCACGGAGATAGAATTCTTTAACTCTGTTTCCTTTTTGTCTTAGGCATTCCCACCAGCTAATGAGCTTGACGCAGTGTGCAACATCAACTCTGATGAAGCAGGGTGGTAGCTGTAAGTCTTTGTACTTCTTTGTCAGTACTCCAAAGCACTGATTGACATATGTTTTTAGGTCTGAGTAAGGAGTGAAGGCCTTAACCAATCCTCCAAGCAAAGCTAAGGAGAAATCACAGACTGCCTCTTTGGGCACAGTAGCACCTGTTCGTTGCCATTCAGTGAGCCAGTTTGCAGTGGAATGGATAGTGTGGTTCTCTGTCAGCATCTGCACAACTGGAATGTGATCTCCCTGTGAGCACAAAACTCCTTGGTACAGGAAGATATGCCCAAAATTGCCACAAGTTTTTTTCAGTCATTTCACAACTGTACCCGTTGCATCAAAACTCACAAAGGAACCAGAGTGCTTGGATCTCATTTGATAAACTTGCATCTGAGATGGAGTCCAGTAATGACAAAAAAAACCTATCAAGGCCTGTGTCGTGGATGCTTCCATTGTGGGGAACACTGTATTTAAGTAGGTGCAATGACATGATTAGGTCTTTGTCTCCAAGCTCTTTGTCACCCATTTGTTGTTTGGCTTTTCTTAAAGTTGCCAGATTTGGTAAGTGGCCAGGCTCTGGGTCACCAACATCCATCATTTTGTAAGCCTCAGCTGCTCCCCAAACATGTACTGGTTTTCATCCTTCCCAGAATTCTTTAGACACACATGTTCTCAGGTCCCCTGATAATTTGCGTTGTGCTTTGCCAGTGTGGAGACTGTCATTGACATTGCAGATCATGCATTTAAGGACAACAGGTTCGTTAGCTGCTGGCATATTTTCGGCAGTTATAGGCAGCTGTGCATCACACTCTGTGCATTGCCCAATTATGTTTATATAGTGAGATGTAACATTTGGGTACATTTTTGCTCCCCTGAATCAAAGAGTGCATGAGGTCTTGATATTTTTCCATATCTCTTCATGCAGAGTGTGAGTCCATGCACCAGGTTTTAGAATAGTGTATTCCCTTTGACATGTGCCAAGTGATTTGTCATTGTAAACAACTTTTTCAGGCCAAATTTCAACCCATTTCTGATGAGAGAGACTGATCTCAAACTGAATGTCATAGCATTGACATTGCTGATTTGTGTCTGACACTGGGGAGTCCAAAACTGATGTTTCTGGTGAGCTGTCACTGTTTGGATGTTTATCTTGGACATTGGTGTTGTTTTTGCATAGCTCAAGGATTTGCCATATATTGTGTCTGTTTGTCTTGACAGTAGTATAAAGATTCTTTGGTGAAACTTTGTTGTTTAGTTGTTGGCTTAAGTCCACCCACACCTTTTCTGAGGGACCTGCTACATTCAATCCCGAAACAATCCGTTCCTTTGCAGCTCTGATGACATTGATGATGTCATCACTTTCACAGGCTGGTCTCTTTGGAATCTGATCAAAACAGGAATTATTTTGATGTAATCTGTGGGCCAGTGGCGCTAATGTACTACTAACAGTGCACAAAACAGATCCTAATGTTATGTACATGTTTATCTGTACTGTGGTTATTTTCAAAAGGTATTTTACAGTCAGTCAACTGTTAGGATATATAGTACCTTGCAAAAGTTTAGGTACTTCATAGTATTTTTACCCCCCAAAATATTGTAAGCCAGTGATTTATATTTTGTCATAGTGTGTTAGTATGAAATATCATTATTTGGCATTATTTGTTATAATCTAGTGAGATTTTTGTATACACAGGGAGTCTGACAACAATGGGTATGCTCCACACGGAGATCTGGTCTCACCATCATCGAGTCCGTCTATTATTACATAAAGAAGGACAAAAAACAAAGACAGACTAAATCCAGAAGAACTGTGGCAATGTCTCCAAGACATTGAAGCCTACCTGCAAATCTACCAGAAAAACTATGTGAAAGTGTATCTCGGACAAAAGCCAAATATTAATTTTTTATTAATTTATTATAATTTCTTGTTAAATAATTAAAAATTAATTTATTATATTAATAAAATCGATTTATGACACTATTTTTAAAAGCATCCCTACTTTACAGAATTACAGAAAAAGTGCCCAAAACTTTTCACAGTACTGTAGATTTGCAGGTACGCTTCAAGTGTCTTGGAGACATTGCCACAGTCCTTTTGGATTTAGTTTTCTTTGTCCTTCTTTATGTAATAATAGACGGACTCGATGATGGTGAGACCAGATCTCTGTGTGGAGCATACCCATTGTTGTCAGACTCCGTGTCCATACAAAAATCTGAATGGACTATTACAAGTAATGGCAAAAGGAATGTTTGGAAATGTAAACTTGTATTTCCTACTGACACACTACAGCAAAATATAAATAACTGGCTTAAAACATTTTGTGGGGCTGAAAATACTATAACATAAGACTTTTGCAACATACTGTGTAAGTTTAGTTATTGCTACTTTTCTTATGACAAGTCAAATTGTTCATTTGAGTTGGATCTTTTTAATAAATTGATTGATTTAATTCACAGAATGAGTCTTAATTAATCTGCTATTTTCTGAATTCAATGAATTGGTGATTCAGATCATTGGAAAGAAAAAAAATAACATAAATGGCTTTTTATAATTATTTTTAAAATATTGAAATTTCATTCTGTTCCTCAAAGTCGGAGATGCCCAAACAACGGCCCAGCTTGTCATTCATGAAAGAAGGAAAAAGGGAAAAATTCCATTCACTAAAACCTTTTTTGGGTTAAAATGTAAATTGAAATTTAATACAGTAAATTGAATGTGACACTTTAGTGTATATTTTATTTGTATTTCAAAGTGCAGGTACAGTACAGTGTGCTTTGTGATGCACAATAAACAGGTAATAATGGAGAGATTTATAACCCACTATATAATACAGTTCGGTATAATTTACTTTTGGCCCTTCATAGGAAAAAGAAAAAGTTTGGGCATTCTCAGAGCTATCAAATGATGTCAGTAGACTGAATGGAAGGCATTTGTGGTACGTTCATGTAGCTCGACATTTTTGGAGCTTAATATTAATTAATATTTTTTAAAGTTTTGCCTCTTTAACATACAGTATGTATATCAATAAGTATCCTGTAAATTGTTCTAACCTGCACATATGCTTTTACTCTTTTTCTTAAGTATTTTATCTTAGAGCACATGCTTATCTTTTTCCACAGCCAGAGGTTATTTCCTGTTTTGTTTTCCCACTATGCAATGCTTGGTGTAAATCACCTTTTTCAAGGGGACAGAAAGACTATACATTCGTTCAAAGATAAGACACCACACAGTTATATTGTTTTAATTTCAGTTTTATTTTAAAATCAATGGTCAGGCCCATACATATTAGTGAGTAGGTTATTGCAGGTCAGATCATAAAATATATAAAATACTGTCATAAAATATGACAGTAATTATACCAGCACCATTAGATGGATGGGAAAGCAGCTCCACCAGAGATTTGTGCGATTGAAAAACTTAACTTAATCCCATTTCAGACACACACACACACACACACACACACACATATATATATATATACACATTATATATATGTGTGTGTGTATGTATGTGTGTGTGTGTGTGTGTGTATATATATATATATATATATATAAATAAATAAAATATCAGACTTTATGCAGGGCAGCGCAGACCGATGGGCGCAGGGGCGGATTAAGGTGGTCAGGGGCCCCTAGGCTGCTCTTTGTATGAGGCCCCCCCTTAGGTGGCTTTCAGGTGCCTTTCACGCTTGCAGTTTAGTTTGGAGCGGGGCATGGTTTGCATGAAAAATCACTAAAGTGAAACCTGTCATGTTAACTCGGGTACCGAACCCTGCGCATGCAGATTTTAGCAGATGACAATGTATTTACTCCAATAAAACACATGTAAGAGATGATAGCATTGGTAATTTACCTAGGATTCGAGCAAGAGTGAGTCTGCATTGTATTTGTGCGTTGCAAGTGGAATCAGAGCGAGAAATGAATGGAAATATGCTGTTTCCTGAAAATAGTCTGTTTGCAAGCAGCTGTCTGCATGCAACGAACCTACAGTAAGACCAAGTGTTGTTTACTCTGCTGTGCAAAACAGCACCAAGTGAATAAAAAACACAATATATTGACCTGTGTTCTGTTTACTATCATGCGTGCACGTTTGTGATGACGTAAGATGAATGCAAATGCGCAGGGTTCGAGAGAATCATGCTGAGTGTGAAACCAGACCAGTGCCGCGGATCACAGCAAATGTGCTCAGTCTGAAAATGACCCAAATCATTATGCTTTACTGGAAAAATATATGTACGATACATGGTCCACACGCAAATAGTAAGGTGAACTGACATACACACACATTGAGACAACAAATACTACAGTGTTTCCTCCACATTCCTGGCTGCTCAGCAATGGCAGACGCTAGGAGAGCGCAAACTCCCACTGCTTAGGAAAAAAGAGAACGTGGCCCAGCTCGCGTTTTCCGTCTAGTTTTATACAAGTAACTTATACGTGAAATGTGAACGGCCTGTAAAAACGCCTCGGTGGATCTTTACTGAGACACAAACCACTGTGCATTACATAAACTGTGTATAAAACAATGCCATAATTAAAAACCAGCCTGTATAATATGCGTGTCATTGTGGATAACTCCCTGAAATATTACAGATGACATGATGATGTCCTGTAAAGCTAAGTATCACGCTGCAGGTGTTTCAACTGCAGCACCGATGTTAGCCGATGCGTGAAGCCAGTCCTCCTGCTGCTATCTTTTTCACGTTGGTCTTTTAACCTTTTGTATTTTCCGTTTTTGTGCTCCACTATTGGATTTTCTTTCGGGTATTTTGCCGCTATGCCGTCTATCAATAGCAGTGACGTGAATGAAAATGATTGACATGATTTCACCAGCAGCTGATTGGACAGATGTGACCCAAATTTGGACGACATGGGGTAGAGAATGACGTAACGGCACCTGAAGGAAGGTTAATTGTTTGTTATATTTAAGAAAAAATCCTTGTAACCGCGTTTCTTTTAACAGCACAAACCGGCACAATTTGAGCACAAACGAATGCCACCTGTTTTGGGTTATTTAAACGACATGGGGTGGAGAGTGACGTCACTAATCCCGCATAATACGCGTTATTCCAAGTCAGGGAAAAACATACAGTGATCTTTTCAGCTGCACAAACCAGCACAAATTGAGCACAAATGAATGCCACCTGTTTGGGGCGATTTAAACGACATGGGGTGGAGAGTGACGTCGCTGCTCCCAAAATTCTTCTTGTTATATCTCGGGAAGGGAAGTAATTATAGGGTTTGTTTTAATGACACAAACCGGCACAAAAAATCGAACACAAACGAACTGCACCAATTTGATACAATTTGGACGACATGGGGTGGAGAGAGGCACAAACGCAGCACAAATGAATGGTATAGTTTTGGTGACTATTTATTTATATGGGGGGCCAACTTAACATAGCTGCATGTAGGTAATGTCAGATAAGCTAAACAATCTTCGTACACTGTGTGCCCTGTAGGAGGTGAAACTAGTTGAAATAGTTGATGTTATTGCTCTTGTCAAAAACAAAATATAGGTACTATATTATAATTAGTATAATTAAAATAAACTATTATAGTCAGTTGTTTTATTAGTCACTGGTTGACCACTAATATTTTGCAAGGTGTTTTCATGTATAAATTATATCACAGATATAAACTGAATTAGTTTTTAATTAAAACAAGATTTGATCCATGTACTAAACACAATTATGCAACAATAAAACATTTTGTTCAGAGTTTGCCTCCTTGACAGCTGTCTGGTAATGAAAAGCAATTTGTGTGAAAATGTTTTAGTGATGAAATTAATATTTCACAAGAATGCCACATTAAGTTAATACATTTATGAAAGAGTTTATCTCTCCAATATTGAAAAAGTTTATCTAGCTATAGATAGATAGATAGGTAGATAGATAGATGTATATATAAAAAGTCTACACACCCCTGTTAAAATGCCAGGTTTCTGGTGATGTAAAAAAAAATGACACTAAGATAAATTATTTCAGAACTTTTCCACCGTTAATGTGACCTATAATCTGTACAACTCATCTGAAAAACAAACTGAAATCTTTTAGGGGGGGCAAGTAAAAATAAAAAAACAAAATAATGTGGTTGCATAAGTGTGCACACCCTCTTATAACTGGGGCTGTGGCTGTGTTCAGAATTAAGCAATCACATTCAAACTCGTGTTAAATAGGAGTCAGGACACACCTGCCATCATTTAAAGTGCCTCTGATTAACCCCAAAGTTAAGTAAAGTAAAGTTCAGCTGTTCTAGTAGGCTTTTCCTGACATTTTCTTAGTCGCATCTTACAGCAAAAGCCATGGTCCACAGCATCAGAGGGATCTGATTATTAAAAGGTATCAGTCAGGAGAAGGGTACAAAAGAATTTCCAAGGCATTAGATATACTATGGAACACAGTGAAGCCCATCATCATCAAGTGGAGAAAATGTGGCGCAACAGCGACATTACCAAGAACTGGTCGACCCTCCAAAATTGATGAAAAGATGAGAAGAAAACTGGTCAGGGAGGCTTCCAAGAGGCCTACAGCAACATTAAAGAAGCTGCAGGAATTTCTGGCAAGTACTGGCTGTGTAGTACATGTGACAACAATCTCCTGTATTCTTCATAAGTCTGGCGGTCATAGGGTGGCAAGACGGAAGCCTTTTCTTGCAAAGAAAAACATCCATGCCAGGCTAAATTTTGCAAAAACACATTTAGTCTCTCAAAAGCATGTGGGAAAATGTGTATTGGTCTGATGAACTTTTTTAGGTTGAACTTTTTGGCCATAATTCCAAAAAGTATGTTTGGCGCAAAAAGAACACTGCACATCACCAGAAAAACACCATACCCACAGTGAAGCATGTTGGTGGCAGCATCATGCTTTGGGGCTGTTTTTCTTCAGCTGGAACTGGGGCCTTAGTCGAGGTGGAGGAAATTATGAACAGTTCCAAATACCAGTCAATATTTGCACAAAACCTTCAGGCTTCTGCTAGAATGCTGAAGATGAAGAACTTCATCTTTCAGCACGACAACGACCCAAAGCATGCATCCAAATCAACAAAAGAATGGCTTCACCAGAAGAAGATTAAAGTTTTGGAATGGCCCAGCCAGAGCCCAGACCTGAATCCGATTGAAAATCTGTGGGGTGATCTGAAGAGGGCCGTGCACAGGAGATGCCCTCACAATCTGACAGATTTGGAGTGTTTTTGCAACGAAGAGTGGGCGAATATTGGTCAAGATGTGCCATGCTGGTAGACTCATACCCAAAAAGACTAAGTGCTGTAATAAAATCAAAAGGTGCTTCAACAAAGTATTAGTTTAAGGGTGTGCACTCTTATGCAACCACATTATTTTTTTTTATTTTTTTTTTTTTATTTTTACTCGCCCAACCTAAAAGATTTCAGTTTGTTTTTCAATTGTGTTGTACAGGTTATAGGTCACATTAAAGGTAGAAAAAGTTCAGAAATGATTTATCTTGGTCTCATTTTTTTTTACATCACAGAAGCCTGGCATTTTAACAGGCGTGTTTAGACTTTTTATATCCACTGTACATTATAGACCCCTGAGAGTAAAATGTGTAATACTATTAACAGGAAATTGCTGTTCCAGCTTGCCCTAGACTTACTCCCTTTTACATAAGTTCCCTGCCCAACAGTTGACTTCATCCAAACTGAAAACTTTAAACCTTTCTGTGACAAACGTAACAGAGGTACATCCCTATAATTTACTGGTTCCCACTGGAAAGTATGGAACTAAGAAAAGTATTACAAGAGGCGGTCAAATCACTGAAAAAACGTGAAGCTGTAATCTTTGCACTAGCAAGGTTGAAGTAATGTGAACTCATTTGCTTTAAACAAACCGAAGAAACTAACATGTGACTGTCAAACAATGATTTTGATCTCCCACACAGGACACAGTAGAGTTGCAGGCTCCGTCTGAGAAACTGTTACAGGTCACGCATTTAAGTCCATTTGGCCTGCTGTCTGACTCTGTGAAACAAGATTTTCTTTTTAATCATAAATCTGGATTGCATTGCATAAGACATGCCATATTTTGTGGTGGCTAATCTCTGATTATTTCTAGAATGGTGCAGCAAATCAGATGGGCCTGGATACCTGCACCACTGTCTGGCTAATTGCCTACTTAATTACTCCTTTCTTAATGTCATTTTGCATCAATTACTTGCCTATGTGCTTGCTATCAGCTTGCTTATTTTTGTTTTATATATATAAATGTACTTCTGCATCTCTCTAAAGCTGCTTTGTTACTAGCTTGAAGAGGCAAAACACTAAGCATTTAATAGACATGAACAAATTACTCATCACCAGAAGGAAAAAACATGCATTAAGAGCCGGGGGTGAAAACTTTTGAACAGAATGGAGATGTGTACATTTTTATTTTGCCTAAATATCGTATTTTTTCATTTAGTACTGCCCTTCAGAGGCTACAGAAGATAGTTACATGTTTCCCAGAAGACAAAATAAGTTAAATTTACCCTGATCTTCAAATTCAAAAAGTTTTCACCCCTCGGCTTAATGCATGTTTTTTTCCTTCTGGAGCATCTGTGAGCGTTTGAACCTTCTGTAATAGTTGCATATGAGTCCCTCAGTTGTCCTCAGTGTGAAAAGATGGATCTCAAAATCATACAGTCATTGTTGGAAAGGGTTCAAATACACAAAAAATGCTGGAAAACCAAAGAATTTGTGGGACCTGAAGGATTTTTCTGAAGAACAGCAGGCAGTTTAACTGTTCAGGACAAACAAGGGACTCTTGAACAACTATCACTAAACAAAAAAACAGCTGTGGATCATTCAGGTAACAACACAGTATTAAGAATCAAGGGTATGTAAACTTTTGAACGGGGTCATTTTTATAAATTCAGCTATTATTTTCTCTTGTGGACTATATGTAAACATCTTTTATGTGAAATATCTTATTCAGGTCAGCACTAAATAAACAATAACATGCATTTTGTATGATCCCTCTTATTTTGGTAAAATAAACATTTTGCAGATTCTGAAAGGGGTATGTAAACTTTTGACCTCAACTGTATTTCTGTCAGCACACTGATTTAATGAGAAAAACAATGAGAAATGGTAGTCAGAAATTACATGGTTTAACCAAAAGTCACTTTGCTGAATTATAAAATAAACTTTTCTTTCCAGGGACGGGGATGTTGTTGCAATTATCATACTCACAGCAGGACATGAACAATGAGCTATTTATGACTCCAACATTTGCTGAGTAAAGAAATTTTTTAGCAGCTGCATTCCACTCCTCACAATCTTTCCTTGAAGCGCACTCTTGTTTACCTTCAGTGGTTGTCTAATTATTCATTGTAAAAAGGCAATTTGAACATGATACCTTTTATGTTTTGCCAAAGTCCGGTCGGTAGTGGTGGCTCAATGGATAAGGCACTGGGTTAAGTTCAGCAGTTCACACCCCGGCACTGCCAAGCTGCCTTAACCTTCTCTGCTCCAGGTGTGCTGTATCATGGCTGACCCTGTGCTCTCACCCCAGTTTCCTAACAACCCGGGATATGTGAAGAAAATAATTTCACTGTGCTGTAATGTATATGTGACAAATAAAGGCTTCTTCTAAAAAATACATTAAAGCCAAATTCAGGGTTTTAGTCTGTTGTGTAAATGAAATTCTAATCAGGTTTACCTGGCACAAAAAGATTGTATAGTTCAAGTTCAAGTGGAGTTTGTCGTTTCAGCCATATACAAGTACATAGTGAAATGAAACAACGTTTCTCCAGGACCAAGGTGCTACATAAGACAACACAGAACTACAAGGGACTACATAATTTATACATAAAGTGCACAAGTGCAAACATGTGCAGACAGCACAAGACAGTACAATGACTCCTGGGACAGACAATGGGCATAGTAAGTCCCAGTGCAGTGCTGACCAGTACACAGTTCTGTTTAAAAGTGAACCTAGTGACAATAGTGCAAAGAATACAAGAGTACAATACAAGTAGCTAAAATAGTGTAAACATAACAGTAGCAGCCTATGTACAGTAATAAGTATTTGTAGCAGCATAAACATGTGCAAAAAACTATCAAAAAGAGAGGATGGAGGATGCTCACTTGTGTGCGTGTTCCTTGAGTCCAGTTTCTGAGTATTCTGAGGAGTCTGATGGCATGGGGGAAGAAACTATTGCACAGTCTGGTTGTGAGGGCCCGAATGCTTCGGTACCGTTTACCAGACGGCAGGAGAGTAAAGAGTGTGTGAGAGGGGTGTGTGGGGTCATCCACAATGCTGGTGGCTTTGCGGATGCAGCGTGAGATGTAAATGTCCGTGATGGAGGGAAGAGAGATCCCGATGATCTTCTCAGCTGTCCTCACTATCCGCTGCAGGGTCTTGCGATCCGAGATGGTGCAATTCCCAAACCAGGCAGTGATGCAGCTGCTCAGGATGCTCTCAATAGTCCCTCTGTAGAACATGGAGAGGATGGGGGGTGGGAGATGTGCTTTCCTCAGTTTTCTCAGAAAGTACAGGCACTGCTGGGATTTCTTTGTTATGGAACTGGTGTTGAGCGACCAGGTGAGATTCTCCACCAGGTGAACACCAAGAAACTTGGTGCTCTTGACGATCTCTACGGAGGAGCTGCCGATGTTCAGCGGAGAGTGGTCGTTCTGAAGTCAACAACCATCTCTTTAGTTTTGTCCACGTTCAGAGACAGGTTGTTGGCTCTGCACCAGTCCGTTAGCCGCTGCACCTCCTCTCTGTATGCTGACTCGTTGTTCTTGCTGATGAGACCCACCACGGTCGTGTCATCGGCAAACTTGATGTGATTCGAGTTGTGCGTTGCTACACAGTCGTGAGTCAGCAGAGTGAACAGCAATGGACTGAGCACACAGCCCTGTGGGGCCCCAGTGCTCAGTGTGGTGGTGTTGGAGATGCTGTTCCCGATCCGGTCTGACTGAGGTCTCCCATTTAGGAAGTCCAGGATCCAGTTACAGAGGGAGGTGTTCAGGCCCAGCAGGTTCAGCTTTCCAATCAGGTGCTGAGGAATTATTGTGTTGAATGCTGAACTGAAGTCTATGAACAGCATTTGAACATGTGTCTTTATTTTCCAGGTGGGTGAGGGCCAGTTGGACGGTGCTGGTGATGGCGTCATCTGTTGAGCAGTTGGGGCGGTAAGTGAGGCAGCAGGGTCTTGATGTGCCTCATGACAAGCCTCTCGAAGCACTTCATGATGATGGGTGTAAGTGCAACGGGACAGTAGTCATTGAGGCAGGACACTGAAGACTTCTTTGGCACGGGGACAATGATGGTGGCCTTGAAGCGCATCTGGGAGGGAGGCATCACTGTCACAGGCAGGTGATGTTGTCCTGTAGTTTGTGATGGTCTCGATGCCCTGCCACATGTGCCACGTGTCTCTGCTGGCCTTGAAATGGTTGTGGATTCTCTGAGTGTGTGTGCGCTTTGCCTCTCTGATGGCCCGGGACAGTTTGCCCCTCGCTGTTCTTAGGGCTGCCTTGTCGCCTGGGTCCTCAGTAGTGCACGCACCTCTGCAGTCATCCACGGCTTCTGGTTGGTGCGTGTGGTGATGGTCTTGGAGACGGTGACGTCATCAATGCACTTGCTGATATAGCTGGTCACTGATGTCGCGTATTCCTCCAAGTTGGTGAAGTCGCCGTCAGTTGCTGCTTCCCTGAACATGTGCCAGTCAGTGTGTTCAAAACAGTCCTGAAGAGCAGAGATGGCTCCTGCTGGCCAGGTTTTCACCTGCTTCAGAACCAGTTTGGTGCGTCTGATGAGCGGTCTGTATGCTGGGATTAGCATAACAGAGATGTGGTCTGAGTAGCTGAGGTGGGGGCGGGGCTCCGCATGGTACGCGCTGGGGATATTTGTGTAAACAAGGTCCAGCACGTTCTTCCCTCTTGTTGCAAAGTCCACATGCTGATGGAATTTAGGGAGCACTGACTTGAGATTTGCAATCTCCGGCATCAATAAACAGTCCGTCAGGGTTTGAATTCTGCAGTTCACTAATAGCCCCATACAGTTCACAGAGCGCGTCTTTAGCATTAGCGCTGGGGGGAATGTATACACCAATTATGAGGACAGTGGTGAATTCCTGTGGTAAATAAAATGGTCTGCATCTAACTGTCACAAACTCCACCAGCGATGAGCAGTAACTAGAAACTAGCACCGAGTTCTTGCACCATTCTGTGTTGATGTAAACACACAAGCCGCCGCTGCGAGGCTTACCGCACAGAGCTGTGTTTCTGTCGGCGCGAAACAAGGCTAGCCCGTCTAGCTGAATGGCGGCATCTGGAACTCTGTCGCTGAGCCACATCTCCGTGAAAACAAAGACGCAGCAGTCTCTAAACTCACGCTGCGTAGTTTGCTGGAGTTGTACGTAATCCAATTTATTGTCCAGGGAGCAGACATTGGAGAGCAGGATGGATAGGAGAGCCGGCTGGCTAGGGTTCGTTTTTAGCATAGCATGGACCCCCGCACTCTTGCCGCACTTCTGCTTTCTCGCACGCCGCTTGTGACGTCACCTCCCCCAGCATCAGGCAACGCCGGGAGCTGGAGGCCTGGTCCCCGAAGCAAGCCAAGAGCAAGTCAAGCAGAAACACATTTATTCATTCATTCTACTTCAGTAACCACTTTATCTTAATCAAGGTTACGATGGATCCAGGGCTGATTCCAGGAACACTGGGTACAGGCAGGCAGGAGAATTCACTCCGGATGGGGTGCCATGCTGTTGCAGTAATTGTGGCATGTGCAAAAGGTTGGACACCCTTCCTGTTGTAAAGTGTCAGAACTTAATTCAATTAAAGGCCTAGTAAGTTAATTGTTAGGACTCATTGTTCAAGTAAGGAATTGTCAATAAGAATTGTCATCAGAGCATAATAAATATGTAAGCACAACAAAGTATGTAATTTTTGTTGGGAAAAAAATGTAAAATTACCTGAGCAGAAAGAAGATAAAACAACGCTAGGAGCAGCTTCAGTTCAATGGACAAATGTTGACTGGAGTCTAGAAAAATATCAAATGCTTGAACAGCAGCAAATCTTTGAAATGATAACTGGTAATACATAAACTTATAGAAAAAGAATGGCTGACATGCAGTTGTCGGATATGGAGTAATGTTATGTACTGATTTGTTCTTTTTATATGTATTACTAATTTAGTAATAGTGATCGTAGTAATTTTTTGTGATCCAAAAAAAAAAAAAAAAATCCAGATTCTCTGTTGTCTTATAATGGTGTAGACGGAGTTAATTTTGTCCTCCTGCCAGCTAGAGGGGATCGGAGACATTTTGGCTTCACTTTTAAGCTAGCTCATGTTATACACCATATACACAGTCAATGGTCTATTCCTTGCACTCATTTTTGTGGCCATGTAAGCATAAAAAGATAAATAAGATGAAAAAAATTCTCTGGGTTCTGTAAAAAGTAAGTTTTGTATTCTACAAGAAATTAGAGTCCTTTGTGTCAAAACACCACTGCACTAAACAAGTTACATGATTGTCATTGCCCACATGCCCCATATAAAGTGATTCAGCTTGGGAAATGTTCTAGTGTAGCGAGAGATTGTAGCCCAGTGAGTGAGTCTATCAGTATACACTAGAACTGATTGATCATTTTACACACTTTGTGCAGGTTTATCCTTCAAAAACAAGTCAATAAAACAGCAAATGAAAAATATTTCATGACTTTATACCTCTCTTTTGGGGTCCAGAGAACCTGCACCATGATTAAGGGCACAAATACGAAAACAATTTATTCCACAGACTGGAATACTGGCCAATATCTCCCATTCCAGCACCATGCCCTATTATCCACAGAGAAATGCAGTAGAGAAACTCAACAGAACTGCTGCAGATGCTCTGAACACTTCAGACAGAGTGAAAAGATGACCCACTATTCACTGTGCATATATACAACTGCATAAAACATGAAGCTACAGGACACTTGCCATTCCTTCTTGAAAAACAAGGTGGTCTTTCGTAGACCACCTTGTTGTTTACCTCTCGACTTACCCTTTGGCCTGAAGCAGGACAGTGAAGCAGAAATAAGACAAACATTTGCAATGGGCATGATAAGCCGTTGTTACGACCCAGTAGATGGCGCACTTACATTTAAGCAGTAGGGAAACTACAGCCAGCAGCCAAGTTGAGAAAAGGTCAGAATAAATAAGGTGCCAAAGGCTGATTATGCATCATGCAGTTGTGTCTGTTTTCTTGTTATTTGGAGAAAGAGAGATTTCCCCATTCTCACAGTATTCAGCACAGACAATTAAGATGCTATATTGTGCATGGCCCAGGTTTCCCTAGGCACGAGGCTGGATATATATACCAGTTCCAAGTATATTTTAGCTAAATTAAAGAGTAATTTATTGTTTGGGTCAATCACTTTCAAGTTAGAAAAAAAAATTGTAATTGGTGAAATTTCTAAGGAATAACACAAAAGAAACCATGCGGTATAGATTAGAAAACTAATCTTCTCCGGGATGGTGTGATATGGCTCGACACCCCTGGTATAACCGCATGTTCTGGAGTGTGCCATTCTGCTTACACAACAGCAATTTGCCAACAAATACAGCATTTTATTTATTAATGAATGACACGTGATGCACTTTAACATGTTACAGTTAGATTTAATGTTGTGGAACATCCACAAAACAATTTTCTTCCTGTTATCACTTATGTTACAGGACCGACAAACTATTTATGCTTCATCAGCATCTCCTTTTCTCTCTTTCTCTCTCAAAAAATGCTCCAGCGCATTTTACTGAGAAAAAGCAAAGCGTAAATGTATGGAAAGAATAAAAACTTTCCCGTGCTGTAAACATTGCCCTGTGACTGTTACAAAGTGCTGTTACTAGAACCTCTATCCATAAATAGTAAGCAAATATTGACTAACAAAAAAACTTAACCACATCAGGGATTATATGGTCTTTTTTTTTTTGTTTGCTTGTTTTGTTAAACAATATGTTTAAAAAAATGTTTTATGCAGCATGTCTGACATACAAATCCCTGTGTATGAGTTACTATAGAAACAACAATGTATTACAACAAGCAAATTAATATACAGTATTCTCCAAAAGTCTTAGGCACATGTAAATATTTGTAAAGTAAAACTGTCTTCAGAAATAAAAAAAGATCCAACATCCAACAAATCAGGACAAGGAATCACCTCTACTTGCTTGTCAGTAATGTTTAGGAAGCTCCTCCACTTGCCTGAGTATTTTGGTACTTTGGCCTAGGTATGGATGTGTGTGTGGAGTGGGGTGTGACTTTGGGTAGAACACTAAGTGGAAAGGTTGTGGGTTTTTTTTTTATTTTGATTTTTGTACAATTGAATTCACTGACTAAACTTAGTATAATCTTAAAAGTAAGGTGGTGTGTAGGTAATGTCAGATAACAAGCTAAATAATCAGTGTTGTCTATGTTCTCTATAGGAGGGGAAACCAGCTGAAATATTTTGAGATGTTAATAGCTGTTTTCAAAACAAAATAAAGATGATTTTAAAAATACTTAAAATGACTATAAAATTACTATATGCAATGAAAATGCAAGCAGCTGGCGTGAAGATATTTTAATGATAAAATGATAAAATCTTCCGGTTTTCTTCTGCAAGTAAATTTAAACAATCTAACAGTCCGATTTTCACTGTTTAATTAAGACATGTTCACCACAGAAGAGAAAGGTATGTAGTTTATTACTGCTAGTTAAGAGGAACAGGAATAAAAGGCTGAGGTATATCCTCATCCACACTCCTGTCCCAATTGCACAAGTTCTCTGAACAGCACTCAACCACACTGGAAATTCTGGTATCATCACAAAAATCTTTTGAGGCACATCCCAAGATTTTTGAATTGTTCTATGAAACAAGATTTTCTTCTTAATCATAATCTTGTATTATATTGCACATGACATATTTGTATAAGACATTTTTCCTTTTTGGTTGCTAATCTCTGTTTATTTGTAAAATGGCTCAGCAAACCAGATGGGCCTGGACAACTGGCACTGCTGTGTGACTAATTATTTACTGAAGATGGATGGATGGATGAATGAATGCTTTGTTTGAAGTTACTGAAGTTAAAGGTGGAAGCCATTCATTGACTTTATTACTAGCAATGCAGCACAGTACACTAACCTAAATAGCAAAAGTATCAGAATGACCTTCAATTCTAAACATAAAAGTGGAGCCCAGAAGATAAATAAGAGTAATTATTTCTTTGGTCAGTTCAAAAGTATTCTTATTAATACTTTACTTTTAATGCTAATACTTAGCATTTAACGCTGCATTGTGACGATGTCCTTTGTTAAAAGCACTATACAAATTAAATTGAATTCAATTGAAATTTACCTTACAACTACAATTTATGATAGTGTAACTGACCTTGCTTTGATGTTAATGGCCAATGTGCCAGTACTGTTATGTAGTGCTGCAATTTCAAAAACTTTAAACTGAATTTACAATCCCACTATTTCTATACAATTGCATTGCTTATACAAACAAAATTGTGTGTGTGTTTGTGTGTGTCTGACTGACTTGTTGCTTAGTACCTATGCTTGTTTTTCACTTTGCTATAATATCGTTGAATATTAAGCAGGTGTAGACAGGTTTAGTGGTCGGAACAGGGCTACCAGGTAACTGACTGTTTATGAAATATTAAAGATGTGGGAGTATGAACATGCAAGGACTATTGGGAACAACAACGTGAGTAGGGACCAAATGTAATGCTTGCACAATTGCCCATTGTGACAGTTCTACAATTAATTATAAAAAATATTATATTTACAAAGATCACTTTACTGAACCTGAATAACTGTTCTTACCAGGGATGGTGATGTAATTATCAGACTCACAACAGGAGATGAACAATGAGCCATGTGCCGTGCCAACATTTGCTGAGTAAAAAAACGTCTTTAGCAATTTGGCCCAACTTATCACATTCTGTCCTTGCAAAGCAGCCACGTCTCACTCCAGTAGAATTCACATTCATCACTATAAAAGACGATTTTAACATGTTTTCTATTATACATTTTATGTTTTGTCATGGTCTGCTTGCATAATAAACACTAGCCAAAGATTTTTAGCAAGTAGTGTAACTGACAACAAAATCAGGCTTACCTGGCACAGAAAGATCATATGTCATAGAAATGCATATGTCGGCTTCTTCACACTGTTGTGTAAGTGTGGTGTAACGCAGACCTGATACACTAGCGTAGTACACAGAAAAATGGACACTGGGGGAAGAAATGTAATGTGTTGCAACACATTGTTAGAAAATGTAAGGTAAATGTAAAATACTAAATAAAAAGTGATAAGACAATATACTTTACTGTCACAATATTAAAGATGTGCAGCTGTTTAAAAACAAATACAAAAACAAATACATGCATAGGTATATGTATATGAAATATACTGTACTTATGTAGGTAAGATGCATGGATGATGATAATGAAAATAATGAAAATGAACCTGAATAGAAATAAGAAGATAAAAGGTACAGGTCCAGGAGCAGATTCGTCTTAATGGACAAATGTTGGAGTCTAAGAAATGCCAAATGCTTGAACAGAAGCGAATCCTTGAAATGATAACTAGTAATAAATAAACATATATTGTTGAAAAAGGAAATTAAATACATAGAAGAAAAAGATGAATTACATACAATTGGAACTGTGTCAGTTAAGGACCAATGTTATATACAGCTTAGTTCTTTTTATCTGTATTGGAATTTAGGCTAGTGGTCAGAGTATTGATAATTACATGTAAGTAAAATTACAGTATCTGAACTATCAAAAATGTCAGAAGCCATCCTACTATGAAGGGATCTCCTGGGACCACCAAAAACACTTTCACTGCGGTGAAAAAAACAGATTCTCTATTCTCTTACTTATTCTCTTAATGGTGTAGGTGGGGTTAAAAATTTGTCACTAGCCACAACAGCCACTAGAGAGGTTCAGGGAGATTTTGGCTTCAATTTTAAATGCTGTCATATTGTACACTATATACTGTACAGTCAGTGGTCATTTAAGCACAAAGGGCATTTTTATAGCATCCTATTTCCTATAAGGTTTTGAAAATCTAAAAAAAAAAAAAAAAAAAAAAAAAATCACTGTGTTCTACAGAAAAATAGCCCTTTTTGTCAAAACGTCAATGCAGTAAATACTTCATGTAGTTGATGAAGTTTATTTTATTGATCCACTGTGTACATTATACATGACAATACAAAATTTTAGTACTTATAGTAAATCATCAGGAAAATCTACCAAAAACACATTACAAAAAAAAGAAAGGAAGAGAACACTTTATTAACACATACATCATATATCGATAAGACAGATTATATAAGGAGAGCAAAATTGTGCAATTTAAGGGAAAGAGCAATGGATTAAATCCTTATTGGAGTAGTTTAGTAGCAGTTAGGATCATCAGTAACAGGCCGATATCCTGCCTATTCCAGGATTCACTCCCATTACACAAGTTTCCTGAACAACAGTGGACATCTCCCAATGCGGAATTTTCAAAATTTGTATCACAGAAACTTTTAGAGGCGCATCCCTTGATTGTTAAGTTTGCCAGGATTAAAGCTGGAAAAAGAAAAATATTATTATAGTTGGTTATTACTTTCCAGAGATGGATATGAAACCCAAATTGATAATTTACTTTTATCATTTTGGAATAATTCATTCATTTGAAAGGGTAATAAGTGTCACATCCACACCCTTCCAACCAGCAGAGGTCACCATCACCTGAGTACTGACTGTTTTCTCTACACACTTGTTCTGCATCCAAACTTAAAGCTGTAGTATGTGGCATATTTTGTGTAATTTAATTGAGTTGCTTGGATTTTCCCATGTTATCCAGGACAAAAAGTAGGCCCTTTTACTGCCACAGGTGCACTCCCAGTTATCTCCGAGTTATGACAGTTGGTTAATCTGAAGCTTCTAAAAGTTATTACATCAATTTCTGGAATTTTTCAGACTTTTTATAGAGACAGTCAACTTGTATATGTAAACTTTTGACCCATTGGAATTCTGATGTAATGAATTAAAGCTGAAATAAATCTGTCTCTAATCAATTGTTTTAAAATTGCTTCTGATGTGAATAAGATTTCACATTTAAGGTACATCCTCCCAACCAGCAGATGTCATCACAAGAACAGACAATTCACTATACATTTGTCCCACATCCGACCTTGATTAATTGTGCTATTTAGATGAATAGCATACTCACTACTTTTAAGTCTGAGCATTCTCATTATTTTGTCAGTGATTTGTTTCTGATGTGTGCTTCTTTTGGACTTGTTTCTCTTCTGGATTTGACATTTCTGTTTTTAAACTTAAAACTCTATTTTGGACCTTGAACTTTGTCTTGAACCACTAACCTCATCTTTGTTACAATAAAAAATGTATGGTATTATTCCAAAATGATAGCATAAATAGTATGTAGTGTATTAGTGAAGCAACCATATACACCTAACCTGTTCCAGTCATACAGTGATCTTGATTTCCCACACAAGAAATGGAAGAGCTACATGCTGTGTCTGTTAATCTCTTGCAGCTTAAACACTGAAGTCCATTTGGTTTGTTGTCTGGCTCTGTGAAACACATATAACAGCAAAGCTGTAGGCAAAAGTTCATAAGGCTATTATTCAGGGTAAGTACTCATTAATAAGAAGAAAGACTTTATTTGTCACATAATCATTGAAGTACAGCAAAAATTATTCTCATCACATGTGATATGTGATAGGTCAGAGCTCAGGGTCAGCCATGATACAGCGCCCCAGAGCAGAGAGGGTTAAAAGTCCTGTTTAAGGGCCTTATAGTGGCAGCTTGGTGGTGTTGGGGCTTGAACTCCTGACATTCTGATCAGTAATCCATAATGAAACCTGATGTCCTAATCTCACTGTTCACTTCCACTTTTTCAAAGCTCTTTTTTTTTTTTTTTTTAAAAAAAAACTTTTTCTCCTGTGCTACTCAGGAGTCTTTTTCAAATGCACTACAACTATCAAAACACCATTGGCCATTACTCATTTAGGTTTTGGTTGATGGTGTTCTTAGTCCCTGACCTAGTGAACTACCATGAGGATATGTTTTTGATAGAGACTACAAAGCATTTCTGTAAGTTGCTTACAGAAATTGTTGGATAAGAACATCTCCTGAATGCTGCAAATGCAAATTAGAAATGGTACACTATGCTAAACTAGACTTGATTGGACTTTCTACCTCTTTTATGCAGGTGGATTTTTATTTGTTGAATAGAAGGGTGGTGGTACTGACTACCAAGGGCTTAATTCTAAAATATTGCTATCTGGTACATCTAATCTCAGACTTCAAATCATTCATGAATCATGTTCTCAGAGACATGATTTATTGTTTAGGGTTAGTCTACAGTAGTCTTTTGCGCATACAATGAGAAATTGTGACAAAGGAATTGTCTAGAGGGAGTAAAACACCTTTTTTTCTTATCCTAATTGTGACAAGCTGAATATATGTGCAAAGAGGTATGCAAAGAGTTTTGCAAAAGTCATAAAGGACCATGACATGGTTAAACATGGCTACATTATTTCTATAGTATTTTTCCATTCCTCCCCTAAAACCCCACATGAAAAAAAGTTCAGTGTGGTTATTTATGAGTACATACTCTGAGTAAACAATTTTACTAATTTTTAAATTGATAAATTTTTAATTGAAGCATCTCATTCAAAATGGTGATGTAAAATTACCGTCATAGGTATAGGAAATCTAGATGCCTCATTAACCGCTGTTTCTACTTACAGTAGTTTCATACATCAAACCTCTGTCACGTTAGCAGGGACCAGAATTGCTCGTAAGCCAGAGCAAGTCTATGGAGAGATGCAGTGCTACCATGATAAAATCTGCTGTGACTCACTTTGTCTTTAGTTGGATGAACTGGTGAACACAATATTATCAAATATTCCTTGTCCTTTCAGTCCTAAACACTTGCAGACTTAATCAATGTAAATATGCATATATAGCAAATAAAACCATCTGAAGTTTAAAACTAAAATGACAGCTTAAAAGATCATGGTACTGAATGAAAAATATATATTTTCTTACCAGAGATAATGATGCGGTTGCAGTTATCAGACTCACAGCAAGAGATGGATAGAAAACCATTTGCCACTCCAACATTAGCTGAGTAAATGGTTTCTAAAACACTTGGATTCGCTTGATTACAGACAGCTTGTGGAAGGCAGCCATGAATCTCTCCAATCATATTCATACTAAGCCCTTAAACAGACATTTAAATATAAAATACATATCGTGCCTTGTATTGTTTAGTTTTTTGTTACATTGTACATGCTTCATAGTTTCATAAGTTTCATAATACTGTATATAAACAACAATAAACAGGACTTTTTGCCAGTGCTTACCTGGCACAGAATAATTGTATATCATAGCAGCACATAAATTGTCTGGTGGACACTGTAGTGAAAATGTGGTGCTACACAATCCTGAATCACTAGTGCAGTTTAAACAGTCCAGCATGGATACTTAAAAAATCAAACAGAAACATGATACATGAATAATAGAATACACAGCTTGTGTCATGAAATACCAACATGCTAACAATAGTTAAATCATTAGTTAGTTGAATAAAGGCAATGTTACATTAGCTACTTTGGATGAGCAGCAAGTCTTGACACTGGACCTCTACACAATACATCTTTTGGAGTGTGATGAGAAAAAGGTATTAATACTTATTTATGTTTTCCATGCAGAAACATGAACATGTAATATTTATAGTTGTTAATAACCTAAGAATGGTTGCTAATTGTTTCTAGTTCTACATTAAGTGTGTGACATGTTATATACAGTATTATCTTGTTTTGGGGGGAAATAACTTAATTTTTTTTGAACAACTATTTAGATACTTTCCAGCCCAGAATCAAGTTTTGACATAAAACCTGGATGATAATTAAAAAGAAACATGTGACATATAAAAACAAACAAATCTAAAACACCTAGTAAATACTTGTTTATTGAAAAAAAGCTATATAAATAGAATATAAGATAATTACCTGGGCAGAAGAGAGAGGAAGAGAAGTAGAAGGCCAAAATCATCTTCATTTTGATGGACAAATGTTGATTGGACTCTGTCATATCATGTATGGAAACAGCACACCCTTCTGGTCTTATTAAGGTTATTTAGTAGGAAGAGGAATTACCTATAAGGAAAGGAGTGGTTCTCTTAATTCTTGGCATGATCTCTGTTTACCACTCTGTTTAGTGTAACAGAGCAATAAGCTTAATGTAAAATGTTTGTTTTGCTGAGTAATCCAATGTGTGCTTGATCAACATGTTCAAAACTGCATAACATATAATGACTTACAACTTTCTTAGCAATACTATTTTTAATTCTCAATACTAAAGTCATTTCTGTTGATATCCTGAGATATCAGTGGTCCTGACCCCTTCTGCTCTCCAGACCTGCCTGAACCATCCTGATGCCCTGCTTCTGGTTTGAGTTCTCATCACTTGGAAACCACTCGCTGCTGCTAAGGATGGCCCCATATGTACGGTCTAAAGATACATGAGACTACTGTGGATGGTACCACTTAGAAACCATGAAGATACCTTTGGACTGCAATTGATACAAACAGTTTTGTTACGATGGCTTAGGACTACAGCTGCTGTGATAGCTTTGCTATGCTTCTATGCCAATAACAGTTTGAAACTTCAACAAAACAGACTTAATGTGAAAACTATAATGAATTTCCTGGTTACACAATTGCACTTTTTGACTATGTAGTACACAGTTATAGAAGGGAATTATTTATAATTGCACTTTATTATATTAATTAATTATAATTGCATAATTTATAATTCTGGTGTCACCCAAATGAGGATGGGTTCTCTTTTGAGTCTGGTTCCTTTCAAGGTTTCTTCCTCATATCGTCTCAGGGAGTTTTTCCTTGCCACCATCGCCTCTGACTTGCTCATTAGGGATAAATTTATAAATTAAAAATGTATATCCTGAATTTATATATTTCTGTAAAGCTGCTTTGTGACAATGTCCACTGATAAAAGCACTATACAAATAAAATTGAATTAAATTGAATATTGTAGTGATATAATGAAATGTAATTAAAGTAACTACAGTCACTTTAAAATTTGTTGAATTTACATTTTAACATATTCATTTGGCAGACACCTTTGTCAAAAGCGAATTACATGTGAGAATGGATAAAATGGAAGCCAATAGCTGAGTAATATAGGGTCACCAATGGTTGTCTGACAGTCTTGAGATTTGAAGACACAGCCTTTAGATCCATGGGTGGCTAGTATAAACCAGCTAACAGGGCAAACATAAGAAGTCATTGATATATGGTTTCATTTGTGGCATTCATGTCTGATTCTTTGCTGTTAACAAATGTCAAATTATTTTGGACTTTTGTGGAACCAAGAGCAGCAGCACCAATAATGGACATAAAATACACAGAATAATATGAAGAAGCAAGGCTGGGAAGCGAAGCGAAGCTATATTAGAAATCAGCATTCTAGTCCAAACTGTAAATTGATGCAGCCTATGAGTGACAGTCATGATAGGTGATTACACAAAATGAAATACTCTTCAGTCTGCTTCATTAACATATCCATAACACATCATCAGCAGTGACTGAGAAGGTGTATTTGAAATACAGTTGTGGATGTAATGAATGTGAATAAGGAGGATTTATCATCCTTTTCATCTCAAAACAGTTGACAGACTAATCACACATTGTCCACTCAAACTACAAATTACATAAAAGGACATGACAGAATTGTAAGTTTAGTGTTTGTCTGTTTGAATGAAAGAGTTACAATATGTCTGTTACCATGTTTGGTATTCAGAAGAAACAATGCATGAACCCAGTAGGACATTACGGACCTAAAACATTTTTTTAAAAATTAGAGTCATGATATGATATAACGTGAGCAGTGCAATTTATCACACATCAGTGGTTAAACACATCTAATAGTTTTGTTTTTGAGCTCTTGATAGATATTTGATTTTAGTCCTCTCATCTAGCCACCACTGTGCTCCACAAGCAGTATGTTAGCAAATAGGCAGTACTGGGTGGAATGATGCAAACCATACTTGGATGTCACCAGAAATTGGTGTTTTATTTTAGCAGTTTTCTGAATATTCCCCACACTTTTTCCTAGTCCATAAATATATTAGTGCTCTCATCTCGAATCACTCTCAGAATAATGAAGTATTGTCTGACTCTGGTTTTTGATCAGACATTCCTTCATTCTGTGTTAATACATTGCATGTCAGTATACTGTAATCACAGTTGCATAAACATAAATGAAATAGAAGACCAACGGTAAAACAAGCATAGTAAGAACTAAAAAAAACTTATATTTAGCATAAGTAGGGCATGATATTTATCATTTACCCAATTAAAACAGTAAAAGATATCATGGTCAATTACTGTCATAGGAATTATGCAATGAATGAATTTTCCAGCTTCTAACTATATGCTTGATTTTGACCGCCTGACTTTTGACCATGAGTGCAAAGAGGCACTTCACAGCTCCAGGGATCCCTGGTTCAATCGTGAGCACTGGTTACTGTCTGTGTGGAGTTTCTGTGCATGTTCTCCCTGTGGGTTTCCTCTGGGTTCTCCAGTTTCCTCCCACCTCCCAAAAAACATGCCGGTATGGAGATTGGTTATGCTAAATTACCCCTAGGTTTGAATGAGTGTGTGAATGTGTGGTGATCTGTGCTGGACTGGCATCTCTTCCAGCGTGTGTTTCCGCCTCACATATTCGTGGGACAGGATCCGGATCCACCACAACCTCTAACCAAGATAAACTGCTTACTCAAGATAAATGAATGAATGCAGAGAGCAATGCCTTCATATTCATCCCCACACGAGTCATGTAATGCCTACATTTATCCAAAGTGCTTAACAGTGTGAGAAATGTTGAGTTATATAATTAAGTCATTGTTTTTAGAACATGAGTTGGCCCTGATGGCATGTTCTATATTAGATTAATTTATATAATGGTAATATTATATAAATCAGGTCAATTTTGACCATGTCCTCTATTCTCTTTTACCTCACCCATAATTTTTCAGGCACTCTAGTATGTATTGACCTAAACAAATTATAAGTAGTTATGACGCACTAATTTGTCATTCTGTAATTTGTATCATTATCTGCATTACACAAGTAATGACCAAAATATTAACATATAACAAAATATATTTTATTCTTCATTTTGGTCGCTGTTATTAGCTAACTATTTTGATGGTTTTACAGTATTCCTGAAGTTTGTGGAAGGCGCGTTTGAGAAACACCCATGCATTTAATAGTTAGTCTGTTTGTTTGGGAACTTTGCACAGGTTATTGTTTGTGATGTCATTACAATAACACCCATAATTATTCTTATTGCAAAATAAGACACAGATCACCCCCTAACAATCTGTGTGCCAAAGAATTATAAATAGGTATCTTACGAGTATAAGAATTCTAAGCATACTCAGTAAACCTTTAGCACAGACATATACTATTTGAACACATTTGTATACGTTTTGTAAGAAAAAAACCTGCACAACAGTACAACAATAGAGACAGTGTGCCACACTGAGATGTACATTTCTTTCAGTGAACACCTGCTTGGTAAATAATGGATAATCTCTTGGTAAAACATTAGATAATTTCAAGGTATATACGTGTTTACTTGTAATCCTTTAATGATTAGTCTCTTAAATCAACCCTAATTAAGTCCACAAAGTCCACAAACTTTGAGAGATCAAATAAAATAAAGAGACAGGTATTAAACAAGAAACAAGTCAAGCTCCTGTCTGGCTGTCAGATTAAACACTGCTCAATATCCTTGGATCAGCTATATACGGTACTGGGCAAAAGTTTTAGGCAGCCTATTTTTAAATGAAATTTTTTTCTTAGATGTTTATTTGGTGTCATTTGGTTTATTGTATCAGTAAGAAAAGAGCAATTTCTAGATTTACAATCATTTAACATAACATACATAACAGACCACTTTTGACAGTAAAAATAATGAAGGCTATCAGGGATTACCTGCAAAAACAGAAGCAAGTGTAACAGTTAAAGTCTCTAGAACTGTGGCAGGTTCTCCAAGATGCTCAGAAAAAACGTACCTTCAAATCTCCTCATAAAAGTGTATGAATTGTGCCTGAGACTACTGATGCATTTTTAAAGGCAAAGGGTTGTCACAACAAATATTGACTTTGTTTATATTGTGCCTTAAATGTCTGGGCCTATGAGAGATTGACTACTCCACATTCAGCTTATGTAGGGGAAGGACCTCCCACTCTATTGCCATTCAGTACACACAGCTCTACTCTGCACCTCAGTAAGTATCAAAATTACCAGTTGGGGCATGTATAACAAACTGGGGGTATAACAAACTGTAACTGTATTTCCAAAGTTCAATATAAAAAGCTAAACATTTATTTGACAACATACACCAACATTATTAAAAGGATAAAACTCTACTGGACAATGTATCTGTAGTTGATGTAACATTAGTGATAACAGGAAGATGTTTGCAGATGTTTCAACAACAAATGTAAATGTAACTTTAAACTGTTAAAAAAGTATGATATGGTATTTTTTAATTAAATAAACTATGAATCATTGACAAATTGCTTGGTATCAGAAGAACATAACACTTCAGAGTGTGCTATAATTCAGGGTGACACCACACCACACCACTGTTAAGTATTTTCCTGTAGCTGTATGCCCCGAAGTGTTTTATTCAATACATTTAAAAGGACAAGGCTGCAGTAAATTTTTAGTAACATTTTACACATGGCTACACGGCACATACATAACTGCTTACTGAGATAAGCATGCATAAATATGTATATTCACCTGTAGTGTCTTGTCAATCTGGCAAGTTGCTGACAGTCACACTCTCGATAAAATCGCTAAAATCTATTTTACAAGGAATATAATGATATTTAATAATGTGAGACACATTCCTTAATGTCAAATATAACGTTCCTATCAGCTTCATGTCTGATGTTATCACGGTTTTCATTAGCAAGGCATTAACATGCACTGTATGCAAAGTCCACGAGTTGCTTTTGGTGAACCTTTGCCAAAAACAGGTTCTAATAGTACTGTAAGGTAAGATCCAAAGTTCATATATGTTCTATACTATGCTGAGTTAACCAAGTGACTTCAATAAGTTTGTCATTTTTCATCACTTCGTAGTACATGATCAAACTGATTTAGTGCCATGACATTCAGGAAGTTTACAACTCGAAGAGCAACTCTGCCAAAAAAAAGTGTTGCAATGTTTCACCAAAAAATTTTTTGTTTAGCACAATGGGACTATACAAATATATGTAGATAAGTATGTAAAGAAAGTTGCTTCAATATTGCTAATTAAAATGGGTTGTGGATTGTGAATAATAGGCATGAATTTTGGAAAGTGCAGCTGGCAGATGCTTACCTGGTTTGTAAAAAAAAAAAAAATCTTCTTATGGGGATTATTTTATTTTAAAATGTTAGTATTATAAGGTTCCATCTGGCTGTTTTGAGATATGAACATCAAAGTTTGACATTCTATTTAACAAAACTAAAGTAAAGAAATCTACATTTACAGTTCAACAAGGTGAACACATTAAAGTTTCTTCAAATTTACCCTTGTCAAAATATTAAGACAATTATGAAAGTGCATTCATGAACAGTGGCCAGAAATTGAATCATATTATTCTGTAAGATCAGTGCTGTTTGGTTTAATCAGGTTCTGGCTGTCTCTTAATCTCATTAAATAACTAATAAATGGTAATAAACCCAGCAGAGAATGACATTTTGAGCCTAAGGAGACAGACAAACTTCATCTTAAAAGTTCGTCGTATGTTTATCCTGCAGGAAGACTGGCTGGCAGATAGAACCTTATAAAATGAATTTGTAGATTCTTTTCTTTTTTCCAAATATTACACAAAAAAAATTGCAAATAATAATAATAATAATAGTAATAGTAATAATAACAACAACACTTCATCCCCAGTGAAGAAATGTTTGTGGTTAATTCATTTTTGTCCAAAATGCAAAAAGAACTTTATAATACAGAGCTCACAAAATGCTAAAAAAAGAAGCTGTAAGAAAGTAACTGGGCCCAAATGCATACACACTAACTTTCACAGGTCTGCAACTTTATTGAGAAGGATTGTTTAGAATATCACAAACACAGTTAATATTTTGAATAATATTGGTATTAAATTGAGTATATTTGTCACTATTGCATTTTATCTGTCATCCATATAACTCTCCAGATGCTGAAGCATTTATCAAAATAAACAGTCATTATTCTGTTATAGGCATTCAATATATACGTATAATGTGCTGTTGGCCTTGCCATTTTTCCTTCCCTCATAGAGCACAAGTACAGAGCAACCAAATCAAAGTCCATAATGTACTTGAATAAAAGCCTCACCCAGCTTAACAAATCCACTGCCACTCATAAGTGTTTCCTTATATGTAGGATGTCACTTAGGGCCAACAAAAGTTCAGAAACAACCCTGTATATGTAGATTATCATTTATTTATATTTCAGTTAAGTGGAGCAAGAATATATGGGAGGGAAAACATCACAGTCCTGGGACAGAGCATTTAGTTGCATTATATATATATATATATAAATGCAATGGAGGGTAAAAACCTTTAGCTTTTTGAAAAGTAAATAGACATTTTCAGTTTCTTGCTGGAAAAAAAAGACGCACGACGTTGTTTAACTAGTTGTACTGGAATCACTGGGATCAGAGGTGAGGACAGACATTGTTCTTAGAGAAAATCAGTAAAAAAAAAAATTCTTGCCAGTGTATAAAAAGATATATTCATACAAACATGTTTTAAAGACACACATAAGCAAAACATATTGAATTTATAGACATTATATGAATACTCTATCCATACATATAGCAGCATGTAAAATATAGCATTTGAAATAAATAATTATTAGACTTTAGGGTCCCATGTAGAGCGCTTTTATGATAAATTACCACTTTTTATATTATTTGTAGTCTAACAACATGATTTGACCTTAAAAACATATTTGGTTCACCCTGTGCGTGTCATCTCTGGATCATTTTGCAAACTAAATTTCACAATATTGGACATTGGTACATTATGTACAAGATTAATTTATCCATCCATCCATCCATCATCTGTACTGCTTATCCTACACAGGGTTGTGGGGGAGCCTGGGACCTATCCCAGGGGACTCAGGGCGCAAAGCAAGGAACAACCTGGACGGGGTGCTGATCCATCGCAGGGCACAATCGCACATATTCTCACACAATACAGACAATTTAGAGATGCCAATCAACCTACAACTCATGTCTTTGGACTGGGGGAGGAAACCAGAGTACCCAGAGGAAACTCCCAAGTACAGGGAGGATATGCAATCTCCGTGCACAGTGAAAGTGCTTTTCAAGACTCAGAAGACTTCAAAATAGCATCTGTGCACCTCTGTTGATCTTCTGTGATACTGTGTAATGGATGTTCAGAGAATCTGCTTCACTCAATCAGACTTCCTAGAACTTGTGTTCTAATTGAGCTTTAAATTTTATTCACTACAGGATTTTCTTTTTCCTTACATATATTCCTAACCAATATTTCAAGGAACCTTTGCCAAATCTATTGTCTTTAGTTTGTTCCTCAATCATTGGAATATAGCTGATAAATGAATCCACTGGTAAGTGTGGACGGTTTAATTTCTGACTGTCGTCTACCACTGTTATCTACCATTTTGAGAAAATGCACTGAATAACATTCAAGTGCAAACAAAAACAGTCATTCACTTTATTCCAATATAGCATCTAAGTATATTTTCTTGTGTAATTGTACAATAAGCCAACGTTACGCCAATATGAGTCACATTTCACTGAAAATTGTGTTACTGAATACTGCAGCAGATAGTGTCCACATTGCTTTCTCTGTTATTCATATTTTTTCAAGGGTTATTTATATTATTTCAGCACTTAAGACAATAGCATGTTTAAATACTTTATGGTGATGATCCCCAAAAATTATTCATTGCAGGTCCAAGTGGTTTCTCCAGCAAATCATTAGCATAAATGTCTTCAGGGGTGGACAAATCATACATGTATTAGCTAGCTCCACGGGCAAGTAAACGCTCCAGTGTGCTACTGAATCATAAATTTTGGTTGCCCCAAAACCTAATTGACAACTAAAATGTGGTAGCTAACAAATTAATAACATATGCTGAGTTGGCTAGTTAGGTGCATACAGACACAATGCAGACACAATTGAATATATATAAAATCCTGCATAGGGGAATTAATAAAAAAAAAGTGTCTTAGGTAGCACATTGTGTTTGTACCCTCAACAAAAAGTCACCATGATATTTGTCAGTGTTTAGCTATGAGCTGTGATGTTTTCTCCTCTCAATACATTGAGAAAATTAAAGACTCCAGTCTGGCTAGCGTCTTTACTTTTTCTCAGTGTGTTTCCTCATTCCTGCACATTCCTGATTCTGGAAAGATTGTGTGTCATCTGTGCTCACGAATTAATTTGGCTAGTAAAAGCCAGTGTGTGTAGTGCAGCAGTCGGCGGGATTTAGATTGAGCAGCTTGCATTTTGCATGCCATATGAATGCATTTGTTTTGCAAAAGTCAGTAGTGAGTGTTTTATTTTCTGGTTGTAGAACAAGAGAAGACAAAAAACAAATAGCGCAGAAATGTAGTCTTCTTGTGCCAGTTACTGATTTGTCCACCCCTGGTGTTGGATGCTGAAGTCATTTAATACTTATATTGTAAGAGGGAAAAAAACAAGAAAATAAAAAACATTCAGCTGATTTATTAAAACCCAAAAACAAGTGTGGGCCCAGGCTTTGTGAAGGACACCAAAAAGACCTTTTTGAATTAATATAAATTTCCTGTGGGGCTATTCTATATCAGCTCAGTATATCCAATTATTTAAAACACCTGACCAGAGAGTGTGAAGCACATTGCAGAGTCCAGCATTGACCCAATGTTTTCTGTTGCATTTTATTGAGTGAATGTATTTGGTATGGGAGCTATCCTGCAATTTTATTGGCCTCATGCTAAAAACAAAGACAAAATAAACCTTTTAAGATTTAACATGAAAAGCATTACCTGATAACCTTCATGATGGAAGACACAATTTTGCTCATCAGGTTATATTCAGACAGGCCTTGTATATTTTAGAGGAGGATAAAAAAAACAGTATAGCAAGGTGCAATATAAAATAAATATAGTGTGTATCTGATAGACTCTATAGTAACATTCATGTATAATGCTCTCTACTTGACAAAAATATAATAATACTTGAAAAACAGGACACAACATGTAATGATGTACCATGCTTTATCCACATGAAGTTAAGAGCTTTGACGTTGAACTGCGCTTCAGAGAACTGTCTTTAAAGAAGTACTTGGCCTGTTGCTTATCCAAATTGAGGAAAGTCCGTTTTTCCTTTCCAAATAAGTCTCACTGGTCAGTTTGTCTGTTTGAGGCAGCTGGAGGGTGAATGCAGGTACTGTTGCTACTGCAGCGGTAGTGTACAAGCAACCTCAGAGAAGACTTGTAGTGTGTGAAGTTCCAGCCTTTTCAGCACGGGCCTTCAGAAGGTCGACTAGCTCAGGGTGGGAGAACTTGATGGCCACAGACAGCGCAGTTTGACCATGCTACAACGCAAAACATACATACACATACACATTTATAAAACATCAGGTATGTTGATTCTGTGGGTCAAAATCAGGTCAAACTGTTTTTTCTCAAAGAGGACATTTAAGCCAAATTACACTCTTAGAAAAATAAGGTTCTTCAATGTTTTATTTTGATATTTAAAGGAAATCTTCACCCTGAATAGCATGTGTGTGTGTATGTATGAATGTATACAGTATATAAAATTAACGTGCTCTTCAGTGGCATCCAGGATTTAATTTGTAATGAAATTCTGAGTCATCTTTCATCTTGTTGGTCTATTTCCACTTAGTGGTTTCCTACAATGTTTAGAGCATTTGCTACATCTAAAACTTAGCTTATAATTTTACACCAGTTGAACCAGTTTAGCTAAATGAAATAAATTTATCCAAATGTTGCTACTAAGTTTGACCATGTGATGGCAGTGTTGTGTTTTCTATAGCTGACCAGGAACCTTCAGGGGGGCTTCATTAAATGCTTTCTCTAAAAGAAATGCTAATAATTTTGTTTTAATAAATTGAACTTCTGGCTGCACTATGTGTGTGTGTGTGTGTGCATACGTGCCTACCTTATTTTTCAGGTTATTGTCACATTCAGGTCTGTCTAGCAGTAGTTTGGCTATCTCAGTGTGGCCGTGTTCACAGGCACACATCAGTGCTGTGGAGCCATCTTGGTCCTGTGTGTTCACATCAGCTTTACAGTCGAGAAGAACCTGCACCATCGCTGTGCGCCCGTGACTAACTGCCAGCATCAGTGCTGTCTGACCAGACTATGGGAAAGGAAAGAGTCATAGGGTGAATTGAGAACAATTTTTTAAACATTCTTTTATCTACAGGAAACACCTTATCCTGGCCAGGGAGTCACTGGTCCCAGAGCTTTTCACAAGAACACTGAACATGAAGAAACCTTGAGAGGAACCAGACTCAAAATGGAGCCCATTCTCTTCTGGGTGGCACAGGATAGTGGGATTATAAATCATTACAGTACACAGGTGTAGAAGAGTAAAGTCAAACAGTACTAAGTGTGTTAAAAGGATGGTCAGTATGAGCATATTTTGAATAAAACTCCTGGGATGAGCACAGGACAGTCTTAATGATTACAGCAGCAGTTCTTAGGTACAAATCTAAATTATCTGAAATTATTAACAGGGAAGGATGTTTTGTGGGATGTGCAAATCTTTGAAGTATTCATGTTGAGTCACAAGCATAAAAGGCCCATGTAGATGCAGAGCATTAGGATAATTATATATAATTATATTAAATTAAATATATATATAATTATATAATTAATATATAATCAGTATATATTCAGAAACACTTTGTAAGCTGGGAAGAGAGAAATTCCAGTATTTTCTTTTATAAATCTCTTATCCAGGCTAATGAGTACTGGGGCTTCTGCAGAATACTAAAGTAAACTCTTATCTGAATGAATGAGTCCAGGCTGTGTAGAATTAGGACATGACAACATGGGCAGAACAGTTTTCTAAGGGGTGTGTGTGTGTTTAAGTGTACAGAAAAGGAAGTTAAAGTATTAGTCTAACTTAATTTTAGACTAAACTGTGTGTGTTCTTGGATAACAGGATATTTGTACCTACCTGGTTCAAATAATACAAGTATGTATCTACCTGGCCTGCCCGAGCATTGATGTTGCCCAGGCTCAGTAAGTGCTGGGCCACTTCCATGTCCTCGGGTCCTTCTGCTGCAGTCAAAGCTGCCAACATGATCGCCGTGTAGCCGGCTTTGTTCTGATGATCCACCTCACAAAGCCCTTAGGAACATAATATAACATGCAAGAACATTTAATTCGCAAATGAATACCAACATAAAATAAGGAAAGAAAAAGGGAGATAAATAATCATATTACAGTCACAGAGGTGAACCATTCATATTTAGAATTGATTTGTTTCATCTCACCGGTATCCAACAGGAGCTTGACTACTTGGAAGTTGGAGTGGGAGACACTGTAGTGTAGGGCCATGTTGCCGTTGCCATCAGCAAGATTAACTATATAGCGCAGGAGAGTGGGGGTGTGATTTCCAACTTCTCTCAGATACACAGTGACCGTATCTGCCTGGGACTCTTTCTGACTGGATACACGGAACCATTCCTGATAGAGCACCATCAGAACCTGCCTCTAAAGATGACAGATACCAAAAAATCAGGCCTCACTGCATTTTCATTGGTTATTGTTTTATTGTATCATGACATTACAGTACATTGATATTGAGGTCTTCACTTTGCACTTTTAGGTTTTCTTTTTGCATCAATTTCAACAACTTAATGTAGAAGGGCTGTATTCAAAGTTGAGTTAAGCATGCACAAGAATTTAGTACTGAAACTGCACACAGTGTTCAGACCTTACACGTAACTACAGCTTAAGTGTTATTCAGAAGTTAATACACACGGGGTAGAGTTTCCTGAAAACAGAGGTGTGTCTCAGTTATGCACAATTCTGACATTGGACTTAAGCATATTTTTGTTCAGTGATATTATCTGAAATGAGGAGCATTATTAAGGTCAGTTCTACTGTCTGATGTTTTGATGTAACCACAGTGTGTCACATGATTTATGCTTTGGGCTGCAAATTCTGTAACTCAATAAAACTATGGAATGCCATTTGAGGCCAATATTAAATACATAATGGCACTATTCATTAATTATCATCCATTTAAAGTCCACAAAAAGGTTTTTTTTTTCACACATAGGAGGTTTCATATTCATAATCACTGAAGATATTGCTTATCTCAAGAACCAGTTTTTTATGGCTTAAATTATGAACAACACTCATTTACAGTCAGCTTTAAGTATCACAGATGAGTGCTTGGTTAGTTTATCCTTAGAACTACTGGCATGTTTTCTTTACAGGAGAGCACATAAACCAAAATATCGGCATTATTTTATTACTTTAATAAATCATATGAGCAAATTTACAAAGTGTGTAAAATACCCTACTTTTTTCTAAAAGCGTAGTTTTAATTTTATCAAAAAAAAAATTGCATTTCTCACCATCTCTTTGTTTGGGGCAGCAACCTCTGCCATTCGGTCCTTTAGGTAGTGACATGCAGCCATGAAGTTTTTATCTACAAGTTCACTGCAAGAACATATTCAACAGCCCAGTAGTAATTAAAATCACTCACAATAAGTAAAATATGTTCTACACAAATCTTTGTTAGTTAATAAATCTAGCTAGTAATATACTTTTAATAGAATAAATACAGAAAGTAGAAACATGTCATGCTTTTTCAGACTAGATTGTGAGGCTATAATTCTGAAAATTTAATTATTGTATTTTAGATTTTTGAGATTAAGGTTAGGACTGTAAAGAGCAGTTAACTGTAAAATAAATGAAATATGAAATAAACATTTAAGACAAAATCTGTGTAAAAAAAAAAATAGGGTGCTGAGACTTTTGGACAGCACTGTATATACGTATTTAAAAACAGTGTGAAATACTGTCATGATTCAACAATATAGTCAAAAAATGAAATGGTGCAACCTTTATGTTAAGCTGAGCCTGTAATATACCCTTACAGAAGAATCACACACATTTCACATGTGATTGGGAGAATACAAAGAGGTCACATGTGATAAGCATGCCAAAGTGCATATTATGCCCTGAAACTGCACATGTGAAGTAAAAAGTAAATATACCTGACATCTGACATCATATGGACAAAATATTTAAAAAAATTTAAAAAAAAGAATTATTCATTATTTTTCATTGAGAAAATCAATTCTGAAAATGAAACCATAAGCCCTATATGTGAAAAATTAGCATGTGAAAAAAAACAAAAAAAACACATGCACTAAATATATAAACTGTGTGTCTGAGAACCACATGTGTAAATTTGCATCATGTACTTATTAACATGTGAAGGTCAGGTGACTTTTCTATAAGGGTATAGACACAATTACCTAATAAAAAATCCTGAAAGCCCCAAATCCAGAATAGAGAGTGTGCTCTGGATGGTGTTAACCACCTCTCATGGTGCTGTCTAGCACATGCTCTATTTAGCACACGTCTTCCTCTTTATCGCACATATTTAGAGCTGTGGTTTATGTTCAGAACACAATTATAGACATCCATATGCTCATAGTCATCCATATGTGGCTTCCTGGCTTATTGAGCTTGTTCTCCTGGATATATTTATTAAATCTGTCACTCAGCATTAGTCTGCTTTCTATCTCCGGACTGATGATTGGTAAGACAAAGGTTGGGGTTGTGTGTGTAAGAAAAAGTAAGCCTACATGCTGTTAATATGCTCAACACAACTTTACAGTTATAAAAAGTCAAAGTTATGATCCTAGATAATCACTGTGGAGTCTCATTTGGAAACTTGTATTAATGTATTAATATATATATATATATATATATATATATATATATATATATATATATATATATATATATATATATATATAAGATGTTACTTTACTTCACTGATGAAACATGCATATATATATATATATATATATATATATATATATATATATATATATATGCATGTTTCATCAGTGAAGTAAAGTAACATCTTATATATATATATATATATATATATATATATATATATATATATATATATATATATATATATATATATTAATACATTAATACAAGTTTCCATGAGGAAGATGTTACTTTACTTCACTGATGAAACATGCATATATATATATATATATATATATATATATATATATATATATATATATATATATATATATATGCATGTTTCATCAGTGAAGTAAAGTAACATCTTCCTCAAGTCAGAGGTGAATTTATCAAGATAAAATCTAAGAAGATCGATCACATGTAGTCACAATATTGTTTGTCATATTAAAAGTGTAGTATATTAGAGTAGTTTGTATGTGCTGGTTTAATTTTTTTTTATATAACTGTAATATCTCAGCACCTACTCTAAGTAGAACATGTCTATGATGGCTATATTTAGGACTCTGTGGGTGTGTGTATGTTTAGTGGTGATGGGGCTGTTGTAATACAGGATAAGTAGTAGTAATAGGACTACTGAATAATAACTATTGTTATAAACTTAAACATATAAGACAAACAATATAAACTACTGCTAAAACAAACTGAAATATTTCTTTTTTTATAAACTGAATAACCATAATATAAAACACTGTAAATAGCTGTGTGCATACTATACTATGAATACTAATACAAATATAATGAAAATTGAAAAAAAAAAAAAAAAATCTATATTAGTCTTAGAACTAACTGAACCTGAAGGAATGTTTGCAAAAAAAGTCATTTAAATGAAAATCTTCATAGAAATAAAACATTGGTGATTCTTGTTCATACATGCTTGTGCATGTATTTTCCACACTGTGGATTACACATACTTAGCAAACCCATGAAGAGAATTCATGGGACAGAATAATGGAAAGAAAATGTATAATGACATCAAATTGGTTTGCCAGTCATGAGCAAAAAAAGATCTCATCTGATCTGATCGGTGAAATAACCATTCATTTTTCTGATGATATCTGGATGTGACAAAAAGAAAGTGACATTATTATTATTATTATTATTATTATTATTATTATTATTGTTGTTGTTGTTGTTGTTGTTGTTGTTGTTATACTGAATCTGTACATTGGTCTTCTTCCCTTTCAAATTTATGAATGACAGAGCTCTGTGTATGATCCTAGAAGCACAATATTGGGTCCCATTGTATAGGTATATTGTATGTATGGATGTTTTTAAAGCTTGGCTTGACTTTACTTGACTTCTCTCTTTTTTCTCCTGGCCCTCTGTCTCACCTGCTGGGCTGCTCCTCCTGGGGATCAACGCTGGCCTGGGGGTCTTTAGGCTCCACAGAGCCCTGGGACCCCCCTGCCTGAGCTTCTTCAGCCTGCTCCCCAGCAGTAGCAGCCTCCTTCTCCTCCTCCTGGGCCACTCCACTCTCCTCTCCCTGTTCCTCCGTGTCCGAGCTATCCACCTCCTCCTCCTTCTCCTTCTCCTTCTCCTCCTCCCTCTTGTCCTCATTCTCCTCCCCACTGGACTCCTCACTGGAGGTTGTCTCATAGCTGAACAACACAGACAGCCTCGGTTATCAATGTCAATCTTTTACGGTTAACTGGCTTATATGAGTTATGCGTTCTTAAGGTGAGATTACAATAATCAGCAAACCAATCAGCTTAGGAAAAGAATGACAACAAATAGCAAATAGACACCATTACAGACAGTTTGTTTTATTATAATAATAATTAAAGATGAAAACATCCACATGTTTATGTATGTATATAAATGAAAGTACTCATGCTTAAAAAGGAAAGGAAACATAAGTAGGCTGCCATGAATGTACAAAAGAAAATGTGTGTGTGTGTATGTGTGTGTGTGTGTGTGTGTGCACTTCTAAGCTGTGTTATGAGACACCAGTCTCCTCTGCCTGGTTGAAAAATCCAGCTTTTTCATTAAAATCTTATCAGGAAGCATGTAATTCCCATAATTCCTCAAGAACACAGTTGAAATGCTGTGTGTTCATGTCTTTGGCAGTTTCAATTACAGCAAGAGCAATTTCACATCTAATACACAAAAAATGTCATTGTGCAGTGAAATGGAAATATAAAAAAAATTAATAGATAATAATGGAAAAATGGAAACTGGTGCATGTCTCTATTTTATTTTAATCTCAAAATGAGGAGTTTGATTTTTGTTTATTTAAGAAAAACTGCCTTTCTGTTGCAGTTTATACAACAAGCCTTCCTAAAGCAAGTATGGTATTTTTCCCTTGAGGCAGAATATGCATTAACTTTTGTATTATTGTATTATTTAGTAATATTTATAATATTTCATACAAATTTAAATAGTTCACCCAGATTTTTATACTCATATACTTTTTATATCAAACAGCTTTCCCTTCATCTTCATCCTCATCCTATTAATCACTTTGTAAAATGAACTAAAGTGAACTAAAAGTTTAAAGCCTATTTTCCACTCTAATCACACTAATGGATAAACATTTAAAAAAAAAAATCCCATGTAGAAAATTTTTACTTTTTTTAAGCTTTTTTTTTTTTTTTTTAAAGCCATTGATAAAGCTTTATGTAAATTGCTTTAAGGTTAAAAGAGTTCAAACAAACTCTTAATCTTCCTCTTCAACTGGAATGCAGACTCATTTCAAGGCTCTAGATTTTGGGGCTTTAACAAAATGGGGCTTTATGTTGCAAAACAAAATAAAAAAAAGTAAACATATGATGTTCAATGTAATGGACATAGGATCTGAGTGGGGTTTTGCCTAATGAATCTGACTTGTAAATATTATTATTATTGTAATAATAATTATGCATAACTTACTGTCAGTTTTTAGAACAGAGAGAAAGGTGTTATAATGTGGTATACAGAAACCTCTTACTAACTGAGCTGTGGTTATCTAAATTTCATTGTGTGCTGTTTTGTTTGCCTGGATCATGGCTGCGTGGTTAAATTCTGAAATTACTAGCTGTCATCTCTAACAACAGTCCTGCCAGGCTGCACTTAAGATAATCCTAGCTGATTTTCCGAGCTTTAGAATACAAATCTATCACCTCTATAGGATAGCAGTAATTGCTTCATCTGCCATGACATGTAATATTATTGACCATTATCACCAACAGGCACATTAGGAATTACTGCATATACATAGATATTTATTTGATTTCAATATAAATTCTCGGGTTAAATCTAGAGCCCTAAAAGCCATATAGGATTTGTGTAAAGCCTTACAACAGGCTGTTTCCTTTTCAGAGAGGATTCCAAGTTCAACCCATTTTGAAAGCTAATAACCCTCCCTTGATGATTATTAGATGAAAATCTAATAACTTTCCCTTGATGATCTCTTTTTATATTAATTTTTGATATGTCATATTAGTGTTGAGTTCTCTTGGAAAGCTGTGCAGCCATTTTGTAGTGTTGTCTGTATTTTTAGTGGGCAAATTTTATGCAAAGTTCACTATATTATTGCCCTAGTGCACTGCAAATCCACTGTACAACTAATGAACACTATAGCAATAAGTACCACAATGCATAGTCATTGCTGTTTAACTCGAAATTAACATATATAACTAACATATATATATATATATATATATATATATATATATATATATATATATATATATATATATATATATATAAATACTAATGCCAACTGTTGACAATAGTTCTATGCAGAAAGTCACTTTTAATATGTCTTTAATTTTGTGTCGTCTGAATTCAGTCTTAAAGTTATAACAAACATAAAAGCATATTAGTAAGCAGTTGAGCCACCAAACACTGCCTTGGCATAAATTCTATAAGTCTCTGAAGCTGTACTGGAGCGATAAACAGCCTTCTTCCAATGATACTCCCTCAGATGGTGTTTTGTAAATGAAATGCTCCAAAATGTCCTAGTGGTGTTAAATTGGGTTGAGATCAGCTGACTCATCATCCCTCCCGTACAGTTCCAGAGACTTGTCGCGTCTGTGCCAGGGCTCGTTGAGGCTGCTTTGGCAGCTTCTGGTAGCCCAACATGTTACTAAGACATGGGAGGTGTTTTTCCTTTAATTTATCACTGGTCTGTAGTGTCTTATATAGGATAGTAAACAGTGAATAAGTGAGTAAGGGAGTGATTTCAGACACAAGATCACTGTGCAGGAGGGTCAACTGTCTGCTCTGCTCTATCAGGGTAATTATCTTACTGCTGAGGCCTGGGCAAACACAGCTGAGACACAGCCTTCACCAGTGCTGACCTGCTCCCAAATGCAGAGAGAGTTCTTTGTTATTGCTGAGGTTTTTCCACATTTCACTCATGGCTCTTCATCTAAATCACCAGCAGCAAACAAAACTGACACCTACAGCTTCTAGTTCTACCTGATCTTTGAGATGACAGATAGAACAGGGAAAGTGGGAACAGTTAAGACAGAGCAATTTTAATTTGATTGATGAAAATGACATTGAACTTTGGACCCAATTTCCGATGACTAATACAAAGATGAAAATATGACATTAGCCTTCATGGCAATTCGAACAGCGACTACTTCATTCATACAAGCCTGATTATATATGCACTGCAGTTCCATCTGTATTAGTGAACATGAGGTTATGTATCCTTCATTATGTGTACTTCTCTCACAAATGACTTGGCTTGTTTAGCATATTAAAATTGTTCTCAGGAAAAAAAATCCACTTCCATATTTCCCACCAATTTGAATTTGTCCAAAATAGAACAGAGTGATCTAGATGAACTACCTACCTAGATGAACTACCTACCTATTATACTCAAATATTAGTTAATAAAACAATAATATAATTATTTTGATACAGCACTTTTCATAAAATCTAGTGCTTTATATATACAAGTTTAAAAGGGCAAAACAAAGTATCTATGATAAGGCACATTTGTTAAGCAATCAATAATCATGATTTAACTATAAATTGGCTGACCCTGACCAGGAAAACTCGGTTGAAGTTGAATGAATGAATGGATAATTAACTATAAATCTATGAAAATTACTATAAATCATGAAAACCACATTTAATAAGGTAAAAGACAGAGTAACCATGAATTGGAAATTAGAAAATCTATAGAAACTGCATTCCTAAAGTTCTCATGGGAATTAGATAATAAATCAGCATCGATTGTAGGGTTACACCAAGATCCATAACTATAACTTTTGCATATACAAAATAACCATCAAGTTCTAGAGTGTAAAATCAACAACCCTACTGCAAATAGACTTAGTACCCAACATCAGTGGTTTGCCAGGATGTAGAAGGAAGACATTTCCATAATTATCTAAAAATTTATGTCTTTGTCACAATCAGTCATCCATTTGGAATAGCTGTATTGCTGCATCTAGCCAACATCTTTGAAAATAACATGTTCAAGAGCCTGTATATAAATGGAGAACAATAGATGGCCTACAGAACCTTGTAGGATACCATGCTGCACTTTTTAGACAGAAAATTCTCACCTAACACTAACAAACTGCTAACATTCTGCAGGTAAACTCTAAGTCAGACAAGAGTTTGTCTAAACTGACCATTTTGTAAACCTGACCATTAAAAATCTATTTAAAAAATCATTGTCAACTGCTTCAAATTGAACACTCAGGGCCGACAGAACCAAAATGGAAACTTATACTCATCTTTTCTCCTTCACAATTGTATTAAGTTTTCAATGGCCTTTTTTGATAAATAACCTATTTTGACAACAGCACAAGTGGCATCTGGACCAGGATATAAAACTCTGTCTCAATAGAATCAATAAATTTATGCTCTTGCATTTAGCATAAGCCTGTCAACTAATAATGTGTTATCTTTGCAGTGGCATTGGCTAAGCAGTCATTCATGTAATAAAATGGCATACCTACCTAATAAAGTGTCTACTAAGTCAACCAAATAGTAAGTACCCAGTGGTGCAAAAATGTAGCTGTAATAATGTACCACTACTGTAAACCATTACATGGATAATGAACATTGAAGTTGTTTCAAAATGCAGAGTATGGCAATAATAATAATATAAAAAAAATTTACCCTCCATTTACGCCAACAAATTTCAGGTTTTTCTTGGCTCCTCCAGTCCCGTGCTTGTCAGGACAGTCATTCTTCTTCATGATAGATTTGAGGCCTGGGAAGGGAGAGAGTGGTCAGATGTGAAGTCTTTTGCCAACTCTGCACCTGTTCTTCCTTCCTAAATATATTCTACCACTGTACTGAAAAAAAAAGAAAGGAAAAAAAAACCCATTTTTTTTGTAATATCACTGCCCTAATAAATATGGTTCATGTCTGTGAAGAAGAGTGACTTAACACAATCTCAGAGTGTAGAATTGTAGGATGCTTGTCACAGGCCCTACAGACATAATCAATCCTCGAGATAAAAGGATTATTTTTTTTAAAAAAAGTTTATTTCCCTGTTGCTGTCTTTGTGCATTCTGTAGGCTCACTTCAGAATAGGCATTTGCCTACCTTTCACAAATAAACCCACATGTAACCATATATCTTGCAGTTGTTTTGGGGCTTGTTAGTATGTTATTTAAAATTCCTATGACACCACTTTAATGACAAAAATTATGTCATTAAATTGATATTCACTCAGGAGAACATAATTGTATATGTATGAGGCTGATAGCTTGACTGTGGCTGTATGAATGCAAGCTTAAGCTAATATTACGAGACCACAATTGAAGTACATTTATGATGCCTTGAAAAAAACATATTCTCCCAAACTATGCTGAAAAACATAGTGTTCACAGTTGGTAAACAATAAACAGCTACAATAAAAAAATACTGTAGTATCAATCTCATAATGGTTAAATGTTCTGTATGACAAAGCAATGAGAAATAGCCGACTTTAAAATGTTAACATCGTTACTAAGACATGTTATTTCCTAAGATATGGTCAAGTACACCTGCTACAGACCATTCCTTTGGCATAATAAGAAACAGGAAACATCAAGGAATCTATTCGCTATTATTTTAACAAAGGTAAAATTTGCTTTCCTCTGAGTGTGTTTAGCTGCCCTGTGACATAGCATGAGCAGCAGTTCGAAAAGATGCACTGGATGGCTTCATGTGTCTCGGAAGAAGCATTTGCTAGACTTCACCCTCCCTGATTGGTAGCTCTCATGTGATATGGAGAATGGGTGGGAATTTGCAAATGACCAAATTCGGTGAAATTGGGATTAAAAAAATACAGAATAGGACAAATACAAGGGTTTATTTAATAAGCAGTCTAAACATGGCGTGAATGGCTTTAGTTAAAGCTTATTTGTTGGATATTGTTCACATAGTAGTCAGTCAAATCTTGATATCTGACACACGATACTATTATCTGCTTGCTCAGGAGAGTTACATTTGTGCCCTAACTGAAACAAGTATAGGTTAAGATAGGGTAAAGCACTGTTTCCTAAACCTTGTCCTGGAGCACATTTTAGTGTTTTCCATTGTCTAACACTCTAGATACAACTAATCAGCTAATTCCTAGGTTGAAGCTGGGAAAACACTACTATATATACCGTATTGGCTATTCAGCAAATGTTAATCTTAATAAAGTTCCAATTCACACCTCCATCCATTTTAAATTCCATGAAATACTAATTACCTCTTTTGAGTGACCAATAATTTTTAAAAAATTTTGCTATTTGAAGACTATAAGCCAATGTTCCATTGATTTGGTTGCCAGTCAGATTTCTTACTGTTGTCCTGCCCCCTTCAATATCTGTGGTCATGAGCCACTGCTGGAAAACACTAAAATGTACAGGATGGGGGTTCTCCAGGACAAGGGTTGGGAACATGTGGGTTAAAGTAGATTTCTATGAAGCATGGGTCATGTTTAGCCAATGTTTCAGTTTCTGAGTGGTTATAGGTTGAGCAGTGGGGTATTAGTGGGTGAACTTCCTGACCTAGTGATTGGAAGGTTATGAATTCACATCCCATGGTTGCCAGAGAACCAGTGTTGGGCCTTTGAGGAATGTCCAGCTCAGTTATGCTTATACAGTATATCTGTATTTCCTATTTCGATTGTAAGTCACTTTGGATAAAATCATCACTCGAGTGTATAAATGTTCATGTAAGGAGGTATTGCACCAGCTAAAAGGGTGGTGACCATTATTATTTTCAACACCAGTGTGTCTAGTATGTACATATGTGACTAATGTAATGGGCCTATACCTGACTGCTTTGCTGCACCTCCTTTTTGAACAGGAGAATAGAAGGCTGAAAGGGCACTAAGTGAACCTCGGAGGTGACTCTGGATGGAGCTGATCTTTGAGACTGGCTGTTTCTGTGAGCCCTCTCCTTTTGGTTCCTGGCTCCCACTCCCCAGGCTGGCCCACTGTTCATTGAGAAGACCTTGGATCCGAGTGACAACCTGGCCTATGGCTGCAGGTGATGCTGAAGCTTCAGTGGACCTCTGAGGTTGAGGCTGAATGTCTTGTCCTTGCCCTTGCTTTTGGTCATGCTGTAATGGTTCATCTGTGCTTGTATCTGGTTTTATGGTTTCTATTGCCACAGTTTCAACATTCTCCACCAATTCATTTTCCCCGGCCAAGGACTTGGCATTTGCATTATCCTTGGGTACTATCCCAACCAAATCACCTTCAGTCTTTTCTACTATAACATACTCTTCAGCCACATCGCTTTCAATCATTTTCTCTTTGTCTACATCATCTCTATATACACTGTATCTTTCATCTGCAGCTTCAATTTCCTTTCTTTCTTTGGCCTCCAAGCTATTTTCATACACATCTGTTTCAACTGCCTGGTCACATGTAACAATTTCCACCCCCACAACTTTTTCAGATGTCATCACCTGTGCTAACACCTCAATTTCTCGCGTCTCAACGATATTTGTTTGAGTACTACAGCACATTTGGTCTGTTTCTTCGATAGTGTCAATAGGTTTTAGGTCAATATCTGTTAGGACTGCTTTTTCTAACACATGCTTGCTGTCAGTATTGACTGACGCATCACAAGTAGTAATGTGTGGTGGAAGTTGCTCAGTCTCTGGTGGAACCTCCAACTCTTGCTCTACACTGACTGCAATGGGTTCTTTTACTTTTTCACTTAGCTCCTGAATAGTTACGTCCTTTTGTCTATTCTCCTCCATCTGTACTCTCAGTAAGGAGCTTGTCATTTCCAGATCACAGCTGACCTGCCTTAATCTTTCCTCCAATGTCTTGACTTTTTCTTGGAGTTCTTGGATTGTGAGAACATCTTCTTCATTTATTGTGGAGGCAGGTTCTTCCTTTTCTACAACAGACCAGTCAATTGTTTCTGTTTTTTCAGGTTCATCTTGGGACACTGTGCCTTCATATATATCTCCTTTTTCTTCTGTTATGGAAAACTCCACTGTTAGGTCAGACCCTTTATCTTTTAATGAGGTCTCTGGCTTTTCCTCCTGTTCTTCTAATCCTTGTTCTGAAAGCTTTTCAGATACTTCAGTCTCATGTTCAGATTCTTCCACCATTCTCTCTGATTCTTCTGAATCAGTTGGACTTTCGACTTTCTCAATGAGTATCACTGGAACAGAGACCACATCTAGAACTGGTCCTTCTCCAAAAACTGTGTATGTTGGTGGTCCTTCAATGTTCTGGGCCAGTTTATCTACAGTTGACTCTTTTTCTGGAATTTTAGTATGACTGTCACTCATAGTATCCTGGAAAAGGGACGGAGCTTCTTGCTGTTTTGTTGCTGAAGGAAGGTTAGTACTTTCTTGGGATTCTGGTTGGGGTTTTTCACTTGGCTCTTCTTCTGGCAGGATCTTTACATGAGACTGTGTTTGGATTCTCTGAAGCAGATGTTCCCTCTCTTCTCTTAGGGAGCAAATCTGAGCCTTTAGCTCAGGGATCGTCCTGACCTGCTCCTCTAGTTCGCGCACCCGTTTCAGTGCTGCCGTTATCTGTTGATGCAGGCTGGCCCTGTCTTGAGGAATACTCCCTCTTCTGTCACTACTATCCACAGGGCGAAATAGTTTTTCAGTTGAGCCATTCTGTGATTGAGAGCTCTGTTCATCGGTAGAGTCTGAAGATTTCCTGTGTGGGACATTAACAGGCATGCTGGATGCCCGAAACAAGTGAGGCCTCACGTTAAGGCTCAGGGAAGCCTGTTGGTCTTGGGAAGCCTGAATATGGACCTGATCCACAGTTTTGGGGGAAGAGAGGCAGCTGCTACCTTGCACATTTGATTGACCAGCAGGGGTGCTTTGGCTGCTACTGCTGCTGCTAGCATTGTCATTGCTGGCTCTGAAATCAAAAAGTTGCTGGACCTCAGTAACACGTGACTTGGGCTTGGATCCCAGGGTAGATGTGTTGGACCATGTGTCTTTGGCTGCAGGTCTTGCACCATGTCCAGGAAGGCTGAAGTTGCGTGGCAGTGTGCTATATTTTGGCCCCCTGTTCTTTCTCTGTATATGCACTCTCTTGATGGTATTACCCTTCTCAATGTCATCAACATATTTTAAGAAGTCCAGATCCAGGTGAAAGCCGTAGGGTGTCTCCACAGAATATGGCAGCTGTTTCCTCTGTCCCCCACTCTCAGAGGCCTTGGCAGAAAAGCCATTTGCTGAAACACAATTCCAGACACCTTTAGGATTTTTTTGACTGTGATCTGGATAAATGTCAACTCAAAGGCTTTGAGGAATGAATTCTAATTAAGTAATTAAATTCATAAAAAACAGTTATTCTTACCACTTTTCTTGTCCATCATTTGTGTGTTTCAGTGTCATCGACTCTCCCTCTCTCTCTCTCTGTTCTAAATGTTAGTAGACTGTGGAAAGACAAAAAAAGTACTTCAGCAAACAAATTACAAACATGTGGCTATCAAATGCCTCCAGAGTCATTTGCTGCTTTACTAAATTTGTGTGTAAAAGCTTAGAGAATAAGAAAAAGTATTTAGTTTAAAAGAAATTTTTATCAGTTGATCCTTTCAGATTTCTTTCTACATCAGTCTCTTCGATAAAAAAGACTGATTCTCATAAGTCATAAAAATATTATAACACTGTAAGGTCAAATCACAATGACATCGATCAGAGACATTCAAAACAGTAATCGTAAAGATCAGAAAAGAAAGAAATGACTGTGACTGGTTTTGGTTTAATTACAAATTAAGAAGAAGAACAAGAAGACCAAGAATGGATGCAACTTGGACGGATGGCTTCAGTCCTGTGCATTTCCAAAGCACTCTCAGTGAGATTAATTATCAAATAACATTCATGTTAATGGTTAATGGTTATTTAATATGGTGCAATTTGTAATGAAAAGTATTAGCACTGCAATTATTAATCTCTCCAGTGTTAGATAGGAGATCCATTAGAACCCTGAAGGTGCAATTATTTTGTGTAATGAAACATAAATTATGAACCATCAACAAGTGAAGATAATTTCTTGTGAAGGCTGGTGTAGAGTAACAACAGTGAAAATCCTGAGGGCATGTTTATGAAACATAACTACTGTCTATGCTCATGAAAGATGGAAGTCATCACAATGCTGCACATGGGACTGTTTTTATCTTTGCTGTTTGGGCCAGAGGCTTGGAATTTGACCAGAAGATTTGATCATTTTTGGGAAAGAGAATTTAATCAAAGGTACAAAGCAGTGGTGACTCACAAAAGTGGATCCTGACCTGAGGCCACTGGTATAGATAAAAAGTTCTTGTCAAATTTTACCATTCATTACCATTCACAACCTATTGCAACTATTGCATATATAATCTATTCCAACTTTCAAATTATTTATCTCAAACAGTTATTGACAGCACTCCAGCGTCTACTCTATAGGGTGGAATATAAAGGCAAAGAAATATAAGTTGTGTTTGCGTTTTATGCTACAATTCAACTGAGAGCCCAAACACTCTCAGAAATCTCCCTAAGTGCCAGAGAAGCACTACAGGATGCCAGTGCTGCAGCTGGTGAGCAGGTCATCAGTCAACCTGGCAACATAATGTTCTTGCACTCCAACCAAACATCTTGAAGGAAAAGCTGATTGAATTCTGAGCATTTAGCCTACCAGCTGTAAATCATAAAGCATCATGAAAAATAGTTCCCTAAAAGTAGCATAGCACCACGATCTTCGTAAAATGATATTGTGAAGATCTTTTACTCAAACTGTTATTATTACAATACCTGTAGAAATACTTTTGGAAGGAATGTGGAAATGCATTTAAATATGAAGACAATATATGTCTTATTATGGGAAAATATGTCTTATTATAGGAAAAATCCACCCTCATTGATTTATACATATCAATACATAAAAACAATAACCAATCTTCAATTAGTCTATTTTCACTTCAGTTAACTGTTTCCTACTTTAACCACAGTGCCGTTCAACTGCCCACTGATAGTGGTGCCAGTGGGATTTAGCCCACACTTCATCTTAGTGATGCAGCAGTGCTTTAATCCTTAGTCCATCCAGTTCTCTTACATCCTCATCTGTACACTTTGCTCAAACAGCTTCCAAAGCTTCATCTTTCATGCTAATACACTGTCATTGCTATTGTGCTTGTCATCTTGTAGATCGCTAACTAGCTGAGTTAACTAGTTTCAGTGCTTTCCAAAACATCACTGGAAAATGGTGAGTGAGCTTTTTTGGTTTTAGGAGCTAACAGCAAATCTTGAGCGGCATTCTTTATGTTTGGGATCACTGGGAGGAGGCATACTCTGGAGTATTGTGATTATGAAGTTGATTGACAGCTAAATTGCCAATGCTACACACTGCAACAAGCAATAAAAATGTACAGAAAAATCTGCTCATGGGAGTTTCAAGAGGAAAAGTGATCAGGGACGTCACCTATGCCAAAAACATACACTAACTGTCCTTGAGACCTAATTAGCCGAAGTTGGAACATACTTGTAATTGCTGACTAATGTGAACCCTATACCGCACCCTCCACCCACAGTCAATTACCAGCACCAGTGCACTTGCTGTTTAATTAGATACTGAGAGAGAGAGAGTGTGTGTGCATGCATGTGTAAAGGAAATACCTTAATGGGGAGGCCTGTGCATGGCCTTCTATCAACGTCACACTATGGAAGCAATTTTACTTCATCAGCTGAAATCTAATTACTACCTCATCTGAAGCCTGTGTATCTTTATTATACTGTGGATGGCATGTATCCCACTGGCCCACATATGAAATACTGTATATACTCAGTGACAAAGGCCATTTGTTATTCAGCCCAGATGAAACTGAATTAAACTAATGAATAGAGGAACAGAGGAAGTGAGAGAGGGAAGAATTTGATTTGCCTCGCCTTCTTGTGATTACATAGATGAGACACAGATTACACAGACACACACACGTGCACCTGCAGGCAGGTCTACAAGCTCAGCAGCTGCTCCACTGACCACTCATCCATTCTGCTAAATCATAGAGAAGAAACAGATCCATTCAGCACTGCAGAAGCAAAAAATGGCAACTCCCGAATGCCTGCAATCAGTGTTTACTTTACTTTGACGCTGACCCTGAATAATCATGCATGCTTGATTTCCAGAGAATGTCAAATAAAAACAACTTGTATTTTCATCTGCTGTGTAGCAAAATGTAACTTCAAAGTAGGTCGACTAAACAATCATGTAATTTTTCCAGAAAAACACTGTCATAATATTAGTCTCTACGTCTTCAAAAGTTCTTCGGTTTGTCCATCTGCAGACAGGCTCTATGTAAAACCTTACAACACAGTGTTGCAAATGTATCCTTTTCAGAAAGACAGAACCATATATCTTGAGGAATCATTATTTATGAGCTTTTTCTTTTTTTTTTTTTACATTTACATATAGCACCCCTACACTGGAGTGCCATTTATTAATCTTTACCACTGCCGCAATCATGATTCTCTCATTGTCTATGTATATGTGGCAGTCTGGGAAAACCCATTTGTTGTTGCTAGCTAAGTGTGATTTCCTCACACAGTGACTGTCAGGCTTTGATCAAGTTGTTGGATAGCTACGTGCCATAGCCGAAAGGACATTAGCCTCATCAGTTCAGTTTGAAAAAGCCCGTGATGCTCCTGCACCACAGTCAAAATGCAGTTTTCTCCTATTTCAATTTTAGGGGTAACCAGAATTTAAAGTGTTCTAAATTTAATTGTGGTTGAGGTACATGCAAAAGGGAAACATATTTTAGTTCAGGAAAATCTGCAATTTTCAGAACTATGTATTAGGGATGCATTGATACAGATACTGGTGTTAGGTATCGGTCTGATTCTGTGCTCATTTACTCATACTGGTACTCGTAAAAATGCTCCAATAGCAACATCTGACACCACGCGACAGCGCGTGATGTAAGCCTAGGGTACACTGTCATGCCAATGAACAGATGACGCAAAGTGATCTGGATATATTTCACAATTAATGATCAAAGCAAAGCAGAGAGCAAACTGTGCTCTGCAAAAATATCAAGAGAACTACAGCATCTCCTACAAGGTACCTGATCTGTTTTGTTTTCTGCTTATATTATTTTACTGTGTAAAGTGTCTGAGAAAGGCTCTATAAAAATACACATTATTATTATTATTATTATTATTATTATTATTATTATAAAACATCTAGTAGCACTTAAACAGTATCCTTACTAGAGACTGTGAGGGCAGGCAACCTGAGCGTGCAGAGCTGTGTCAGTGACCATGGTCCTTTAAAATAAACGCAGGGAAGTGAGCTTGCAGACAAACTGTCAAACGAGAGCGGTCACTTCAGTTCTGCGAGCACTGAGCACTTTGAGCACTGAGATAAGCCTGCTTCAGTTCTTTACTTTGCTCCCATATCAAGTTACAATTCACGGCACCTTGTGCTCACTGCTCTGAACGCTCAGGTCCCTCGCACTCCCTGTTACAGCTACTGTTTAAAAGCCGTAACATGTTAAACATTAAAACCCAGTATGAGGAGTTAATTGCTAGCAACACACCGTAGCATAACATAAACAGTGGTAAACAAAATGTTCCCTGACACCCCTGATTGCTTAATGCTAAATAGATAACTCCTGTCAGGATCGGTGTCAGATTTGGTGTTGACAAGTATCAAAATAACATGCAATCCTACTCGTTCTTGGCCTAAAAATGGTCTTCAGGCACCCCTGCTTCAGTAAAAATGTCAACATTTCATCATGTGAAGGGTTTTCCCAGGCTTGTTGCTTGAATGTATTGAATATATGACTCTAGCTTTTGTTATGTAGCTTGTTATCTTTCTCCTGTAAGGTACTCTATACAATTAGCACTAAGTTTAACCATTAATTACATCTTTAAACATTATTAGTACTCTTATAATCAAAAGTAGCTTCTATCTTTCCCTCTGTCCTTACTTTCTCTCCCCCTCTTTCTCTCTCTACATCTACTTCCACATCTAACAGTAACAGTAAACAGAAATGTTTGCTCACTAGTCTTGTTCTTCTTGATAGCAGCTTCCAGATCTAACTAGTCCACAGTGCAGACATCTGGAGGAGGGAATTGAACACAGTACATCTGTTCTTTAGAGATGAGAGGAGCCTTGAAAAAAGGAGAGACCACCAAGATTGTTTATAACATATTATTCAAAGCTTGTATATTAAAACACTGGAAAAACGTCACACATAAGAAATATAGAGTATATGGATATGTGAATATAGAGCACATACACACACACACACACACACATACAGCTAAAGGCACATAATTCAGCTACACTAGACAGAACAGGAAAAAAAGACACAGAATCCAGAGTGTGCAAGCTTTCATTAGACATATGAGGTGACTGGCTATAAATTATTTATTCCAGCCCTGTAGCTAATGCTACTCAGAGCATAGATGGTACAGAAAATGATGAGAAAATTCCATTAGTTCTCTGTGGATTTGGGAGATGAAGGGATGTGTGGAGGGGGAGAGCAGAGCAGAGAGGGAGATGTAGAGAGATGCTCTGGTTAATTAGTAGAAGAGGCTAGTTGAATGTGTGAAGTCAGAGCTATATTTCCAAGACAGGAAGACAGGGAGAAAAACAGAACAGGGAACAGAGAGATGCAGGATGATGACAGAAATAGTGACAGCGGTTGGAGGGGGGAGGGGGGGATGGTTGAGGGGGAGTTGAGATCTTGAGTGTAGTGAGTTACAGCAAAGCTCTAGTTCTTTTTCTTTCCCTCTGTCTGTGTGTGTGTGCATCAGTTTCTTCACTATGACATCTCAGATTAACAAGATTCAACATCAGAGGTGAAACACACACACACACACACACACACACACAGACTGCTAGATTCATATATAGATAACACGTATACATTAAATGGATATCCATTGTGCAAAACCAAACTCCAGACCTACAGATATGGATGGAGGAAAAAACTAACAAAACTGGATGGAGGAAAAAAAAAAAAATTAATGGACAAACCCAAATCCTACTTCCTTTCTGAAAAAAAAATTCCACTATGAAGTGCTATCTTCCTGCTAGTTATGCACTGAAGGGTGGTGAAGCAGCTCAGTAGGGGATTGAAAGTCTGCATGGTAACAACCACTACACTACACTACAGCAAAGATCCTGAAAGTAAGCAGTACAACACAGTACATTAACACATAATATGTGCACGCTAACTGCAAAAGAATGCACAGTAAATATGCACAGAGCAGATATAGAGACGCACATATCCACACCTAAATACAAAACAAGCTGGCTGGGTGCCACACAGAATCGACGTTGTCTGCAGCCTGCCTCTGTGCCTGGAGATAAAGCCTGTCTGCTATTCTGTTATTCCTGCACTGCAGCAGCAGCCAAGCCACTCAGAAGATGAGGGGAAAAAAAACAAAACAGCAGCACTGAAGGAAGGACATGGTCTTACACACACACATACACACACAGAGTGCTCACCTGGGCTGGGAAGGCAACCACAGAGTGAGAGGGTGTGTGTGTAAGAGAGAGAGAGAGAGAGAGAGAGAGAGAGAGAGAGAATAAGAACAAGAGATGGGAATTCTCTCACCTGGCATGTGTAGCAAAATATTCAGTCGCTCTCCGCTTCTCTATAGACTGCTTTTCTTACTGTCGCTTTTCTCCTTCCTTCCAGATTCAACCTGACAACCTACAGTACAGGAAGGAAAGGGGATGAGACGGTGGGGTTTGATTGTCGAGAGAGAGAGAGAGAGAGACCTACACTGGTCAGGTGATTGATAATCACAACACACAAGTTGAAAAAAAACAAACCATAACAATACCAAGACTAATGACCGTATTGGGCAGAAAGGTAAGAAAACAGACCTCATACTCTCTGGAATGTTCACTCCACCATTGCAGTCCCACCCTGACAACCTGACAAGCCTCCTCTGTTTTTATGTCAGTTAAACTCACATGTTCTGCTGCCTCAGATGCAGTGACCCAGAGAACGTTGAAAATTTCTCTTGCTCTGCCTATGTCTGCTCCAGACCCTGTAAATATGACTGAACTTTGAGTGAACTCCCACCACTCAACAGTGTAATCATTAGTGTTGGGTGGGGGGCAATCATTAACCATGCTATGATAGGTCCACTTCTCTCTCTCTCTCTCTCTCTCTCTCTCTCACACACACACACACACACACACACACACTCTCTCTCTTATCAATGCCTCTACACTAACTTCTCAGACCAGGACATTGTCATGTCCTTGAACTAGCAATCCATACACACTACATTAGCCTAAGTTATTAAGCCACATTAAATCACTTTTGTTTACATTCTCCAGTGAACAACTTTATATTCATCGTATTGCTCTGTATATGAGTCAAATTAGATGTCTTCTTTGCACACAAGGCTGTTCATTTTATAGTCAGTTATAATCATCCATACATATCATCATTGCATATCATGATATTTCTTATCATATTTCAGATCATATTCACTCTTACTTCTGTGTTAGTTTATATGAAGGTGTTAAAGAGACACGTAAAGGTGTAAAGGACCAAATGGACCAATGGACCAAAAACAAAAAAAAACAACGTTATAAAAGATATCATAATATTATTATCAAGAACTACTGGTCCAATAACTAACTAGCTAACTAACCAATTAACTAACCAACCAATCAACCAACTAACCAGTCATCAACTACAACACATAAAGAAAAGATATCATAATATTATTATTATTATCAGTGGACAAGAACTACTGGTCTACTAACTAACTAGTCATCATTTACAACACACATAAATAAAAGATATCATAATATTATTATTATTATCAGTGGACAAGAATTACTGGTCTACTAACTAACTAGTCATCATCTACAACACACATAAATAAAAGACATAACAATATTATCAAGAAAGGAAGAAAGAAACAAACAAACAAACAAATAGTCATTTATTATTTTTGATAATATAAGTTTGATGCTAAACATACAAAGGACCTCCATAATTACTCTGTGAACCATTCTGGCATTAACAAATGCTCAAACAGTGAAAAACCACTAAAATAATGTAGTAGATGGCAGTCTATAGTTTAACCCCTATTCATTTCTCCAGTTTACCATTGGAAAATAAAGCACCTGCTTTTTAACCAGTTTATCCTCTTTCTTTTATCCGCCCGGGTTCGATTCCTGGCCAGGGAACCAACCCCAGCGACTGGGGTTGCACAGGACAGTGCACTCCCAGTGCCAGTCACAAGCCCGGATAAAACTGGGGAGGGCTGTGTCAGGAAGGGCATCTGGCGTAAAAACAGTGCCAAATTAAATATGCAGACCAATGATCCACTGTGATGGCCCCTAACTGGAGCAGCCGAAAGAACAACAACAACAACATCCTCTTCCCTTTATCTGTAATAGCTAATATCTGTATAAATCCTGTAGTGCAGTATATAAGGCTCTCCTCAGCCATGGTATAGTCAAACTTTCTGACTTTATCAGGAGCTGTGCTTTAGAGGCATGCTTTGCTTTTCCATTTGTAGGTGCCTCCATCCTGTGATGGTTATTAAATTTAGACAGGTAGTGGAGAGATTTGCCGATCCCAGACTTGCAATGGCTTTGCTGTGGTTATATTTCACAGTGCAGCCGAGTGAGTCATAGGCCGGTGTCAGTGCTGTGCTCTTACAGGACAGGATGAAGGATTGGTGCTGAGTGTAGAACAGCTGAGACAATACACAATTCCTCAATTTCTCATCAGTGAATTTATGAATCACAGTGGTGCTTACAGACACTGACTGATCACAAATGTAATGCACACTATATCCTGCGGGAACTCTTTGTGAACTCCATTTGCATGTACTGCACTTTGCACCAGAGGCTTGATTTGACTAATGAAAGTCCATTTTCATTCCTCTTGTCTGTGCTGTCTGGCTGGCTCAGCTAAATTGGGAGAATGTTACCTACAAATTCTACCTCCTCCCCCCTAGTGACACTCACTTTTATTAAAGAAATGCACCTCCACACATAAACACACACACACACACACACACTAAGCAGCAGGACTGCTTGTTTTCTTAAGAATCTAAGCGGAAGAGAGAAGACGAGAAAGCAGGAACAGAGCACACGGGTTGTCTAGGTTAGCATTGTTCAGAAAATAGGCCAAAATCCAGTGCATGTGAAAGCCCATGACTTCACATAGCACAAACATCACACATCCACATACATGAACCATGTGACCCTGTGTGTTATTTCAGTTACACTCCCTGATATAATTTCTCCACATTTCCTGTGCATGCTATATTTCCATGTATGGCGTCTGCTTCTGCTGCTATCTTTACAACCAGATCTTTATCATCCGTGTGTGTTTACAGGGACATGTCCTATTGTAAATAACATATCATTTTGGCCAAACTGGAATGGACACCCCGCCATCTCATTTGTTCATGCTAAACTGGGAAACAGTGTAAATAGTCAAGAGACCTGCACAAAACCAGTGCAGGAAAAGATACCCCAAGCAAAAGAGACTGAAATGCCAAGGAGAAAAACTTCTAGCATTTGCGATGTCATAAATTTCAGTGTAGAATGCTAAATGGATTGCATACTGCAGTTCTTCCTCTAAGGAATATGTGATTCAGGAAACTCGGTTTATTGGCACCTTTCATATCTATATATAGAGAAAGCCTGCATATTTATGACATATCTTTCATTTTTTCTTTCTTTCTCTGTTTTGTGTCACTTCTGTTGCTTCTTCTTGCATGAGCAATCAGGTATTGTTATCAGATATGAGAAATATAGAGGGCTTCTTGGAGAGAACTGAAACGTGTGTGTGTGTGTGTGTGTGTGTGTGTGTGTATCATATTTGGTCAAGTCAACTATTTTTAGTGTCCTGCTTAATTAAAATTGGCTCAAGGTTAGAGTAAGAGTAAAAAAAAGAAAAAGTGATTATAAATAAGACAGCCTAGGTATATTAAATGCAATAAGGTAATGGCTGAACAACAATAAAAGTACAAAAGAATTATCATATAAAAATAAAAAGAGATGTGACCCAGCAAACAGCGAACCCATTACTAAGTACAAATACATTTAATTGCTCTATATGCCATATCTGTGTTTTCTGTTTACACATAAAGGTTTCTGGGCTAAAACAGCAATGCATATTTTTTCCACTTTCAACAACATATTTTGTCACAACACCTGCATCAGGCTCATTAACGTTCCAACATACAGTATATGTCAATACATGGTTAATGTTTCAAATGGTAGGCTAACTAGTGTCATTTCAGAGTGCCTGTGCATAAACAGAAGGCAATAGACTATTGAAAATATACTTTTAATTCAATTTATACTACAGCACTGCCACATTCTCAAATCTGATTGGTCAGAAGGTGTTGAATAACTTTAATAATACATTATCATTTCTACAGTAGCAACCTACACAATGATTTATATGGCGCACACTCAAAAATAAATGGATTTTTGATATGGTGACATTTTCTGTGAGGACATTTATTTAACATTTTTGGAAGGAGTCTCCAGTGTCAGTCAGTGACAAAGCTGTAATTTAATGTTTTCCTTCACTGGAAAGTTTCAGGACACATGCTTTACACATGCTTTGGTTTCTTGGTAACGTGACACGCTGCACTTATTGTTATTAACTTTGAGAGAAAAAAGAAAGGCTGATAGAACAACTGTCTGTAGCTGCCCTAATGTAACTGACAATAGAAGCAAATCGTCTTATGGAGATTCCACAACATTATATATAACTATAAACAGATAAAACATACAGCATGTTGTTCTTTAATAAATAAAATAAATCTTAGTTTCGGCAAATTGCAGTGGTAGAATGATTACATTATTAATATTTTTAAGATTACAGTCTTAAAACACTTAAGAATTGAAACCAACAGAGACTAGCATCGCTGTCCGGCTGTCCAATGCCTTATCCTCCTCAATGTAAATAATCCCATAATTCAACTCCAAAAAAGTTTCAACAAGCATAGTTTGCTAAGACCGTGGAGTGTTGTCTTAGCAACTATGGAACATCTATATTGTGTGCTACTAATACAAACTACCTATGTTATTCAGTGAGTAGTGGAGTAGCTGTGTTCAGCACCTGTGAAATAACTGCATCTGTTTTTTCAGGTGAGGTGACAAACTTAATAAATATTACCAGTGAGCTAAAGAATACTGGCGTGTGAAGATACCATGGAGTATCTTGAATATGATGGCTACCATGGTTGCTTTTCAGATAAAATACTGGACAATGAGACAAGGTTACAGCTACTAAGGCAGCTGATAAACAGAATCAGCTGCACCAGTTAAAACCGTTCCCCATGCTAAAAAAAAAAAAAAAAAGCGTTTTGTATTCTCAGATTCTGGCCTGTTTGTATAAGGGTGTGTTTTTGATAGAGACTGGATAAGGGTGTCTGTTAAATGCTGTAAATGCAAATGTAAATGAGATGTATTATTGAGACAAAAGTACATGCTTTTTGGATCTTCGTGTGTAAAATGACGTAATGTTTTTCAGATTTTCACATATAGTACCATCTTATTTTCACACATGGTTTGACCTGATATTTTCCAATGGACTTGGTTCTTTATCCCAAAATATAAAGAAACAAGATATTTAAACATCCACAGAGACCGTGGCCAGGATAAAGCCGCTACTGAAGATGATTAAACAAATGCAGTAAACACGTTGCACTGCGCCACACAAGCACCACGCTGCATCCAATATGCTCCCACGTTAATCATCATGGCCTTTCTTTACCTGTAAGCTTTATATTTGACTGTTCACACCTACCCCCATGAGGGTAAAAACAGCACGCTCCCATGCCTTTTTTGCTGAGTCCGGTGGGATTGCAGTCCAGATTCACACATTTAATATAAACCAATGTGGGAAAAAAAACATCAAATGCAGTATGTTACACGTGAAAGCCGAAGCAGCAAGTGTAAGGGAACACTCAACCACTCAATGTTTTTTTCTGAGTTAGGATTTGAGTAAAGGAGATATATTTATGCTCTGTGGTTGGTGTAAGTAGAGCCAATCATCAATAGATGACATAAAAATAATTTGACATCTAACTAGTAGAGCTCTAAGGCCCTGATTTACTGCGATGCCAAACACAAACTACTAACCTGCATGATCAAAAGGATAAATTGATGGTGCACTTAGTGGACATGTTGATGGTTACATAGAAGAAGTACGTGAATCATGTAACATGCAATGTAGGAAGATGAAACAATAGATAAATAAGATGTTTGTATGTGCTAATTGTTCTTTTACGTAGAAACGCCCCAGACTGGATATTCATTAAGGCAAAAACACAGACAAGGCATGTTAATTTCCTCATTTAAAAAATTCAGTAGGAATCTGTAGATTGTGTTTATGGTGTTTCCAAGTCTGTGCATGACTTAACATTTGCAAACCTTTACTAAATCAGGTCCTGATAGTAACTACCTGAGAGGTGGGCAAGTGTCCTAAATAATTAAGAGAATGGAAGATAAAAGGTAACTCTAATATGACTATCACAGCATACAGTATGAACAGCATGATGTGAGATGAAACAACCACAAAACATAAGCCAGGAGGAGGGAAAGAGGAAAAGAATGCATGGAATTAATGTGTGAGAGAAAAGATGTGCAGGGTCCAGCTGTGATAGAGGCACAGGCACAGAGAGAGGAGTACAGGGGAGAAAGTGAGATAAAGGGAGGTCTGAACAGGCTTCCTGAGGAAGAGTGCAGTGTGAGAGAGGATGATAAGGCCCTTAGGGTAACTTAGGTTTAAATTGCCACCTCTGAATCAGGGCAACAGTCCAGAGAACAAAGCTAATGGAAAAAATTCCTCCCACACAAAGAGAAAAACTGAGATACAGAGTCTAAAAACTGTAATAGGAGCCCAACATTTCAGCATGTCATGTTTTAATAAGCAGGGTGATTTGGTTTTATTGACTTACCCAAAAAAGCAAACACAGCTTCCAGGGATGCCTTTTAACATTTTTATCTAAACAGCCTGGAAGTAATAACATGTACACCCCATTAGCAAATAGCAACATTTCAACTGTAAAGATATGAACTGAATACAAACAAGTCTATATGACCAGCAGACATGGTTTTAAATTCTGCCTATATATGTCTGATCATTTTAAAAAAATCGATTTTGGCAATAATTTGATTAATGCATGCACTAGTAATCTGTAAAAAATAAATAAATAAATAAAAAATTAAACATTTTTATATGACTCATGGGTCTGTACGACTTGGCCAGAAATTGGTAAAGCTATTAACTACATTTTCCAGCAGTCACCGGATAGTACTGATCTTTTTAAAACAAGCAGCTTATAGCCTATTTTGTCAACAATGTAGCACAGCAGTACTGACAAACTACATCATTTTATTTTCTTTACATACACAGTATACTGTATATTTCTGTCATGATAAATATTTCTTATTGGTTGGATTATTAATGTGTATGAAAATATCTTCAAGATTAAATTAGACAGAACATGTTTGGCCTAGTTTCATATTAGACCCACTTTCTCTCTTTTTAAATCCAATAAATTTGGAAGCCTGATCTCTACAATCACATCTTATCATATGCACTGGGAGCGTAATAATAATAATATTACTTTGTGATTCATGTTTGACCTCCACACATGGCTGGTGTATGTGCACTTGATTTGCTTGACTGCTGCATATTGGCAGGTGCTTATGTGGATTAGGGGGCATTTTGCATGTTTTTGGAATGCCAGTAATATAAATATTCACTATATTAATATGAATATGCTTAAATATACCAGCTACAGTGGATATAAAGATGTACACAACATTCCATTTAGATGAATATGAACTCTGTCATAATTCCTGGCTGCAGACCCATTCATTTATTCATTCTTTAAATAATACTCTCCATTTTCCCAACCACAAAAGACCTCTCTAGCTGTTCATCTGCTATCTCTTTATTCTCATGCTGTGGATAAGGGAAAATGAAGATATGAGCACAGTACTCTCCAGTATGCCACCTCACCATGAGCATGACGAAGAGGCCCAAAAAAAGACTTTTGTCTATGTACTGTATGCACCATTGCAATGTCTTGCCAATCCCAGAGTTTGTGTAAGTTCTGAGCTGTGTTTACTTCGATTGCAATGATTGTGTTTTGACTTTGCTCAGATATTGATTCGCCCTCTTTCTGGAAATATTGTACCTGTCTGTGTTTAACCCTTTCTACCATTATGACTCAGTTGGCTCTGTTAATAAACCCTCCTGAACAATAATCCTCGATAATCTCCACAGTCATATTTATTACACATCATTAAATAAGAATGATTGAGAGTTTGCACAAAGATGTCACACTTCACCTTAGACTGACTAACAGTGGAACGATGGCGTCAATCAACTGAAGATTTCTTTTTCTATTAGACGCCACTTCCAAATATGTGATCAATTGTCAACAATACACAAAGTCAATTGGCTTCATATAGTCAGGGGTCAATACACAAGCAGTCTGAAGCTCAGACATTTCACCCATGAGATATGGAACATCTGATATCTTCTGTACATGTTCTGACCACAACCTTCAAAATGTTGAAGGTTCCAATCTGATTTATTCTTCCATGTAAATGCACATTTGTGCACTAGTTTCCAGAGGGAAAACACTGAGACACAATGAACAATTCAGAAAAAGATATAGTTACAGGACTAAGAACGGTTTTCCTACAGGCTATAGGAAAAAGATCTGTGACTGTTCATCTGCCGTGTCAATCAAATTGCCTCTTTCTGTGACAGTAGGTGGTTCTTGGCCTACTAAATGTAGCAGGCTCTCTAATAAAGCTTGTGAGAGTTATACACAACTTACAGTGCTCAGGCCAAAAAATGGGCCTTAAGAGTAACTCAGGAATTCTTTCCCAAACACTGGCAAAAAAAAAAAAAAATCCATTCTGAAAGCTTTCATTTGCAGCTAATTCACAGCCTTCATTAGTTTGTTAAATGAGCTATTCCAAAGAAAACAAACACAGATTTAGGAACAAGGCACACTTACTTATTATAATATAAGTAATAAGCATATCGCAGGAGCCCAAGTATTTTTGTTTTCAAAAACGCTTATCCGCAGGTGCTATATGCAGATGTAATGCACATGCAGTGTAAGTTTCTGTATCTAAAACCAGTAGAGTAGCCTATTTCTGACTGCAGGATTCACTGGATCAGTTGAATCTGTTATGTGATCACCCTGAGAATATGCATGAGGGTTCAAATAGAATCAAAATAGTCTGTATTTCCTTCCTTGTACCTACTTCCACAATTAAAAGTTCAGGAACATCTGATGGAGACTCCACTCTAAAATCACAAATGTTTAATAAACTAATTAATGAAAATAATGAATGTGTAGTTAGTTTGCTGTGTACTATGCGTTCACTCTATCTAACAATCATCATTGTTTCAATCAGTCTTAGGAAAGCTGCACTTGGCAGAATATTATTTGGAGATTAATGTAGCATAACTGGGCTGTATGGTCTTGGAAGGCATGCAGCTTAGCGTAGGCCTCCAAGTGTTCTGACTTTAGCCAAAAGAGACAAAGCAAAACCTTATCTGTACTTATCATCCTTAGGGGAATTCCTTTTGTTTGCTTAGTGATTTTTTTAAAGAAAAAAGCAACAATACCCCCAAGTTGATGAATGTTTGAAATGCACATAAAATTACTGCACTTTGCATCTGACCATTTAAGGACTCCCACATGGGTAAAAGTGTGTTTGCTTTCTCTGGTATGATTTATATGCATGAGGAATGAAAACGTGCACAAAATGATAGACTGCACATGGAGAAATGGTAAAGGCTAAGATGTAGCCCTTTGTGTTTTAGAAGTGTAATGAATGATATACAAAAAGAGCCAATTCAAAAAACTGGAATATAAAACCCACATAAAGATGTGGCATGTGTAGAGTAAGGAACATAAACATTTCATTAGAAAGATGAAAGAAAACAAAACAAAACAAAACAAAACAAAAATTTTTTCCAGATGTGTGACTGAGGAAAAAGCCCTGACCACCTTTTACTGCACTATGCTTAATACTGATACAGTAGATACACAAATATAATTAATACATACACTATATGGCCAAAAGAATGTGGACACCTCACTATCACACGCATATTTGCTAGCTGATTGCAGATTTAGTCCCCTTTGCTGTTATAATACCCGCCACTCTTCTGGGAAGGCTTTCCACTAGATTTTGGAGCGTGGCTGTGGGGATTTGTGCTCATTCAGCCACAAGAGCATTGAGGTCAGGCACTGATGTCTTGTGACAAGGCCTGGGGCGCAGCTGGCATTCCAGTTCATCCCAAAGGTGTCCACATTCTTTTGGCCATATAGTGTACAGTCATGGGGGAGAAAAGTACATTTTTATTTATCAGGGCCTAAATAACAATTGTGTGGTCCTCACCAACTTCTGTAAACAGACAAATGACCTCAGGTGACAAAAAAAAACAGATTTCAATATGTAGTCATTTTTTCCAAAAAGGAAAACATAAGTACACCCTTCCTACTTCCATAATCATTAAGAGAGTAATTAGCAGCCAGCTGTTATGAATGAAATGCAAAAGATTAGTTAATCATCAAGAAGTGTGACTGTATAGTATAGTATGTAGTAAAAAAAATGTCAAATATTTCATCATATGACGGTTTTCAAAGGACAATAATGAATCTATTATGGATTCTGATTCTGATTTTTTTCCCACTAAAACCAACAGTATGATCATTTTCACTGCACAGCCATCCTATAAGCTAAGCAGCTATCATTAAAAACAAATAAATCCTAAAGCAAGCCACCCCAGTGCAATTACATATTCATTCTAGTTCAGTATGGACTCTTGAGAGAGAATGATTTAAAAATTAACACATCAACCTTGAAGAATTCAAATAGATAATTTTAAAAAAGCCAAAATGAAAAGACCACATTTTGCCAGATGAGAAACTGAAGCAAAGCCTTGACCACCTCTACCATACATTTCAATTATGCACCCTTGAGGTAACTATGCTTAATACAGACACTATACATACTCACATAGAATAAATAAAGCAGAAGACCCAAAATTGTGAAAGACAGGCGTGCATGGCTGTTTGTGATGTAGGCAAGGATTGTGTTTCAATCACCTTCTCTGTAATTCTCTCTTGTTTTATGAAAAATACTGACCTTGCACACTTCACAACACATGGAAATATTCTCAGCCCTCAATTCTGTTTTTACAACAAAGAAAAAAACTTTTGCTTCCATTGGGGACCGTTTGTTTATGGTGAGGCACACTGCTGAGGAAATAGTTGAGTGATGAAATAAAGAAAATGGTTTCTATAACAGTGCTTTCTATACTGTCTCCAATGCCAAGTCAAATATTTCACATAAACAACACTGCACTGAAACAATGGCAAGGTAATTTATGCTGTAATATTCCCAGGGCATATCTATATATATAGGTAGATAGATAGATAGAAAGATAGATAGATAAAGAGAGGGAGGGAGAGAGAGAGAAAACATTCAACAAATGTTAATCTACATAAACCCTCATAAATCTCCATACAAAAATTATAAACTTTTTATGTCACAGATATAAGCTGAATTTTCATTGATTTGCTTGACTTCTTAGATGTTGCATAATCATGGAGCAATTCGCTCACTAGCTCCTTAGAGTCCACTGGGGCAGGAATCATGCTTCCCCATGTTTGTGAATATTTTCAGTGGAAGAGGAGCAGTGAAAAGGACAGTAAACAACAGAGTTGCTTAGGTTTGTATTTTGTACACCAAACTGGGAAAGTTAAATACTCTGTGGCAAACAAGATCTTGTTTTATAGCAAATAATCAGAATTAAATGTAATAAATTTCTGCAAAATAAAAGCAAAGTGTAAGCACAGACAGTGTGTCTATGAAGTACAGAACTACTCTAAGATATACTGCAGACTGGGCAAGGGAAAGGGGGATTATGGAGTGGATAATCAGTCCGTACATCAGTTATGCATGTGTACCTCATTGAGAAAAAGGAAGAAAACTATATGTATAACTATAACTTTTTTACTTTTTTTTCAGTTAGTTTCAGGTCTCTTTTTGTTTTTGAGATGTAGTTGGGCTGGACATTTTGCTGAAACCTGGCAACACTGGTTAATGATTAATTAGCCCTGTTACCTGTGGAGAAACGAAATAGATAAATATTAGTATTCATCTTTATATTTAATATATAAATGCCCCATGCCTCAGAGCCCCATGTTCTAAGGTATTCAGTATAGGCCAATAACATTAGCTAGCTCTTCAGGAAAACACAATATCATATATATATATATATATATATATATATATATATATATATATATATATACACACACACACAGAGGGCTGAATTCAAAGACACCCCAAAAATCAGCAGGCTAGTCCATTTTGCTGAAATTTCATTGCAGCAACTCAAAATGGTACTCAGTAGTTTGTATGGCCCCCACGTGCTTGTATGCGTGCCTGACAACATCGGGGCATGCTCCTAATGAGATGACGGATGGTGTCCTGGGGTATTCCCTCTCAGATCTGGACCAGGGCATCACTGAGCTCCTGGACAGTCTGAGGTGCAAGCTGGCGGCGTCGGATGGACTGAAACATAATGTCCCAGAGGTGTTCTATTGGATTTAAGTCAGGCGAGCGTGGGGGCCATTCAGTGGTATCAATTCCTTCATCCTCCAGGAACTGCCTGCATACTCTCGCCACATGAGGCCGGGCATTGTCGTACACCAAGAGGAACCCAGGACCCACTGCACCAGCATAGGGTCTGACAATGGGTCCAAGGATTTAATCCCGATACCTAATGGCAGTCAGGGTGCCATTGTCTAGCCTGTAGAGGTCTGTGCGTCCCTCCATGGATATGCCTCCCCAGACCATCACTGACCCACCACCAAACCGATCATGCTGAACAATGTTACAGGCAGCATAACGTTCTCCACGGCTTCTCCAGACCCTTTCACATCTGTCACATGTGCTCAGGGTGAACCTCCTCTCATCTGTGAAAAGCACAGGGTGCCAGTGGCGGACCTGCCAATTCTGGTGTTCAATGGCAAATGCCAATCGAGCTCCACGGTGCCGGGCAGCGAGCACAGGGCCCACTAGAGGACGTCGGGCCCTCAGGCCACCCTCATGGAGTCTGTTTCCGATTGTTTGGTCAGAGACATTCACACCAGTGGCCTGCTGGAGGTCACTTTGTAGGGCTCTGGCAGTGCTCATCCTGTTCCTCCTTGCACAAAGGAGCACATACCGGTCCTGCTGATGGGTTAAGGACCTTCTACGGCCCTGTCCAGCTCTCCTAGAGTAACTGCCTGTCTCCTGGAATCTCCTCCATGCTCTTGAGACTGTGCTGGGAGACACAGCAAACCTGAAGGAGTTGGACTGCCTGAGCAACCTCTGTAGGGTCCAGGTATCACCTCATGCTACCAGTAGTGACACCGACCCTAGCCAAATGCAAAACTAGTGAAAAACAGTCAGAAAAGATGAGTAGGGGGAAAAAATATCAGTGGCCTCCACCTGTAAACCATTCCTGTTTTGGGGGTCATCTCATTGTTGCCCATCTAGTGCACCTGTTGTTAATTTCATTAACACCAAAGCAGCTGAAACTGATTAACAACCCCCTCTGCTACTTAACTGACCAGACCAATATCCCAGGAGTTTAATTGACTTGATGCTATACTCTGATTATAAAGTGTTCCTTTAATTTTTTGAGCAGTGTATATATACACACACACACACACATATATACATACACACACACACACATACATACATATATATATATAATTTATTTTTTTAATTTTATTGCAAGCCAAGTATGTGCTGGATTTCTCTGTATAGAGATTAAAAAAAAAAAAATCAAACACCTTTCCATAAAAAGCAATCGCTGTTCAAATGAGATAAGTTTCGAACAAGAAACAGGACAATCTTAACTAGATGATCTTAATCAAAGGAGAATCGCGTTTAAAAGTACTTTGTAGTACATGTTCTCACACAGGCTGCACTGACACCTTCCTACCTTCCACCTTCCCAGATTCAGATCTGGATGTTGGTCAATCTAATAGTAATCTACAAATAATATAGCTGCTAAAATGCCCTGTTTTCCTCTAAAAGCAACTGTGTGAGCTGAACCAGTCAAACAAATGGGAAATCCAATAGGTTATTTGTGAAATTTATTATTATTATTTTAATTATTATAATTATAATTAATATTGTACACAGTTTTTGTACAATTTCTTGTTCAGTATAGTCTCTGAGAGAGAATTTTTAAATCAACAAAAACCTCAACCTTGGAAATTTGCATGTTTACACAAAAAGCTTAATGCTTAAGAGATGTATTGAATGTTCCACATATTTTGAAGAGGAAATTCTCTCTCTGTGGGCCTTTGCTCTTACGTTCTGCCTTCCTTCATTCCTCTGGCAGAAAAACAATACTGCACTCCCATCCCTCTTTGATCTACCTTCTACTCTTTTTTTTTTATGGTTATCTGAATTTTCCTACAGCAAGAAGCCTCCGACGGTGAATCCCTACACCCTTCAGATCTCCCAGACAGGAGAATGTTTAAGAGGTAGCAGCTGCAGGAAAACTGCATTCCTTTAATGTATTTTTTTCCCTCACCTGGCACCATTTTAGTTTGAACTTGGGTCATTAGCTTTTATCAGACATGTGTGCATTTCTATGGAATTTGATTTGATAAGGTGCAGAGTTTTCAGAGATAATATTTGGGATAATTCCACAGAGATGGCATGCTGTTTAACTGAGAAAACATGTGCACAAAATTCACTTCACTGGAGTCATCAAGTGCAACACTTGATACTTTATGTACCTTTGTATAAGTAAGCACCTCACTGTAACTCAGTCTGGAAGCCTATAGTATTTTATCATTATAATCATTAACATTTACATATAGGATTAAATGCAGTATAATACACTATTTTGAATAGGTTATAATGTGATATGATTTAAAACCATGATATAAAATCAGAGTAAACTGTTCTAACTGTTTAATAAATATTTGGAGAATTTGTTGCCATATGTTTTCACTAGTGTGAGATCACCTGGATTCATATAAGTGATTTATATGCAATGGTACAGGTATATATATATATATATATATATATATATATATATATATATATATATATGTACCTGTACCATTGCATTGTATATATATATTTACATATGAGATATAAAGCTGACAGAACAGAGTATATGTGATATGTTAAACCTCCATCTCATTCCGAAATATCAAAGAAGCACAGAATTACCAAGGTCATTTGCTCATGGCAAAAAAAAAAAAAACAAAAGAAAAGAAAACAGTCTCTTAGGAGTCATGAGCAAGGTTTCTCTTCTGTTTCCACTGTGAAGGGAGCATGGATAAACAGCGGACTAGGCGGACTGTTCAGATAACTTCTACAAAGATTTTTCTTTTTAAGAGAAGGTTTTTTATAGCATGTACAGTAGATCACTTTCTTTAAAACCACTCTTGTCTTTAAGACCCACAAAAAGAGAGGATCTTGCCTTTACGAATCACAAAAAGTCATGAGGACTAATAAATCTGATCACATTTCATTAATCTCAACTGCTATTTAAAAGCAAGAAACAATTTGAAAAAATTTTAGACTATCAGGATCATTTACAAATCAGAACATGGCAAATGAAATACTATATTGTAATATATTCATGCAGGTAGCTGTAATAATCACATTAAAATGATAAAATCTGTCTCAGTTTAGCCATCTGAAATCCATCCATATCATTAATAGCATTAATTACAGTAGTATGCAGCAGATTCTTATAATAGTAGGAGCTCAAGCTCAAGCTAATTAAAACATGTTGTTATTTAACAACGGATTGATATGGTGAAGCTTTCTGTATGGAGACATTTATTTAATATTTATGGAAGGAGTCTCCAGTGTCTCCTTGTAACAGTCACTGAGTTTTCTGACACAGGAAAGTCTTCAAGAAGGAGGACATTGCACTTTACAGTTTCTCAGTAACATGACACAATGTGTTTTTGTCTTATTAACATCTGAAGAGATTAAAAGAGAAACTGGTGAGGGAATGACTGTTTATATTTGTATATTAAGTGGAACTAACTTGTGTCATGGTCATTCCACACCAACTATAAACTGATAAAAACCATATGCCATTTTATTTCTTAATTTAAAAAAAATGTAATTGTTACTGTGTTATCAGAGGAATAAAGTACTTTGCAACAACCTTGGCATGGTAATGGCCATCCATATCATACTATATTGTCGACTCTGTCATGTTTAAATTCTTACCTAATGTAATTTTTTATATATTTAATATTGCTTTTAAATGGCATTCCATAGATTTTTGCATGTATTCACATTGCTTAAAATTTCAGGGTGAAGTATTGCATACTTGTTACAACAAATAGTCAGATAGTACCAATGGATTTAAAACTGCTCTTCGTCATTGTGGATATCACACAAGAAAATCTGACACATTCAAGGTCAGAATTGCGGACAACAGAGACACGCCTTGTTCTGGATAAACTCCATAACTTTCTGAGCAATGCTTAAATAATTATATAATTCTGAGGTCTGAATATCAATAAAAGAGTATTTAATCTCTCCAAAATGTTTTTTACAGCTATGGCCTGTTATTTCTCCTGCAGTTAGGTGGTTAGGGAATGTTTGAGGGGTTTTTTCCAAGGCAAGCCACTTGCTTTTCATTGCTTTAGCAACACTCAACAGCTTTTTTTTTTTTTTTTTTAAGTGACATTGTAGCCAGTTCTGTGCTACAACTACGTGATGGAACATCACTTTATGTCAGAATAAACAGTTACTTCTTAAAAATCAGGCTACCAAAAGCAACATGAAAAATTCTTTTTTAGATGAATTTCAGCTGGAACATTTAGGAATGAAGACTGTGAAATAATATTCTGACTTTAGTATAATAAATGTAACTAAAGCAGATGTAAGAAAACACATACAATCCCAGATGTATAAATCCCTGTTTAACTTTAGTTGGAATTTAAAGGACAGAATATGTATACATCTGTGTATATCCTAAGCAGGAACTTTCTTTAAAATATGGGATTAATTTTGACATTTCCAGATGCCAAGAGTTAAACTGTTTGGATTTCAGGAAGGTAAGGGCAGTGTGTTTAACTGCAGAGGTGCCAGAATTGTTAACAAGAAAATCCTAGCAGGCAGACATGAGAGAAGGCTCAGTGCTAACAGCATGAATGATAAATCATACTGGTTAATCCAACATTTAAATAAATATACATAAACATTTGGATTTATAAGCAACCAGCTGTGTGTATAAGTTTATTTTATACAATTGTTACACAATTATCATACACTCACCAGTCACTTTAATAGGAACACCTGCACAGTCATGCAGTTATCCAACCAGCCAATCATGTGGCAGCAGCACCATGCAAAAAATCATGCAGATATGGGTCAAGAGCTTCACGTTCACATCAAACATCAGTATGGGGAAAAAGTGTGATCTCTGTGACTTTAATCGTCGCATGGTTGTTGGTGCCAGATGGGCTGGTTTGAGTATTTCATAAACTGCTGATCTCCTGGAAATTTCACACACAACAGTCTCTGGAGTTTATACAGAATGGTGCAAAAAACAAAAAACATCCAGTCAGCAGAAGGTCTGAAGGCTGAAACACCTTGTTGAAGAGCGAGATCAGAGGAGATTGACCAGAATGGTCTGAGCTGACAGGAAGTCTATAGTAACTTTTTTTTTCTAATCTTTGGGTGAGTCTGTGCCCATGATAGGCTCAGATTCTTGTTCTTGGCTGACAGGAGTGGAATCTGATGTGGTCTTCTGCTGTTGTAGCCCATCCACCTCAAGGTTCAATGTTTTGTGCACGCTGAGATGCTTTTCTGATCACCACAGTTGTAAAGAGTGATTTACTCGAACCAATCTGGCCATTTTCCTCTGAGCTCTCTTATCAACAAGGCTTTTCCACCCACAGAACTGTCACATACTCAGTGTCTTTTTGTTTTTTGCACCATTCTGTGTAAACTCTAGAGATTAGCAGTCATGGCCAATATCCATGCCATGATCAAAGTCACAGGGATCACACTTTTTTCTCCATTGTGATGTTTGATGTGAAAATTACCTGAAGCTCTGGACCTGTATCTGCATGTTTTTTGCACATGCAGATTGGCTGATTAGATAACTGCATGAATGTGCAGGTGTACAGGTGTTCCTAATAAAGTGGACAGTAAGCATAAGTGCATCTCTGTTCTGCAGACTGTATCAGTTGTATGATTTTACACTATTATTCTTGACATAAAAGGAAAATATCAAACAAATCAAACTGCTTGTCTGCCAAAAATACTCAAAATTATGATAGCTTATGCCAAAAGAAAAGATCCAACCAGATTTTTCTTTGGTATCACGTAAACTGATCACATGATACTTTGATATGCATCAAAAATGTTTACTCTGGAGGGTGTGATTTTGCAGAGCATGTAGGAGAAATGTTAGCTAGCCATTTTTTTACTGATGTGCCAAGGAACAGTAATAAAACAATGAGACAATAGTCTGGTTTGACCACTACATAATAATAATCAGCTCCTCCATTTTTTTAACGACTAAAGAGACCATAGTCCCAACTTTTTGTTTTCTATTTGCTTGATGGAGGCTTGTGAACTCACAGGTCAAATTTCACCTAGATAAAGTTGATGCAAATCAAAAGTAACCTCTACCAGAAGCAAACGCATCTGCCACATCCTTTCCCATTGAGTGAATTGGCTACACTGTAGATGTTGGCACCTCTGTAACTGGTAGTTTACAACCTGTGTGATGGAAGATGATATTAAATTCCACCTTGTCTTGGCTTGTTGTTTGATTCAAGGAAATGACTCACTTGTTTTTGAGATGTGCCACCTTCCCCAAAACTAAGATAAGTGCTCTTGCAGTAGCAGTCTACTGGCAGTCCACCAGGGGTTTTCAATCCTTGTCCTGGTGTGCCTTGCACATTTTGGTGTTTTCTCTAATCAGTTCACTGAAAATAACAATTGCATGAGTAGGATTAAAAAGAACAATCCAAGCACATCTGTAGTTGAGATCATTTATGAACTTGAGTGACGTAGCTGAGGATGAGGAGCCAGAATTTACAGAGCATGCTGACAATGCTGATATTTCTATCTCTGTTTTTCCCTAGTGTTTCATATATATTAAAAAAAAAAAGTAAAGAAAAAAAAAACATTTTAAGCCACGCTCACTTTGTCAGGTATTGGTAGTGGAGGCAGATTCAAATGTAGGCAGTTTATTAATAGAACAAACAAAAGAAAGTAAAAAAAAAAAAAAAACAAGAATCATACAGATAGTGAAACAAGAACTAAGGAACTGTTGCATGAAACACAACAGGATATGGACTACAGTCAATAACGTGGTCCACATGCCAATAAATGACAAAAGCTTGACCAAGACACACACACAAACCAGAACTTACAGTATATAGTTGTGTTAATTAGGTGTTACAGGTGCAAGTGATCAAGACATGTGACAGGGCCATGTCATGTGCTGGGGCTGATGGGTAATGTAGTTCTTCAGCATGACACATTTCTTTAAATGAGCACTACAAGGCTGAATAAGTGATCTACAAGGCTGAGTAAGTGATCTGCAACAAGAAGTGTTTCTTTCAGATTGGATGAGGCCAGGGCGTAGCTCTATATTTTTAAACATTTATCTTCTCACTCTGAGCTATGCCCATATTTCCTGGCTCACTCTTATCACAGCTTCTTTCTTAAGTGCATTTTTGGCATTGGACTCTTCTTTATCTGTATTATTATTGTACAATTTGCTTGCCTTGCATTCCCTCACTTTGCCACAAATTTGTGTCGATGCTTTGACAGCTTCAAGCTGCAGAGAGGCTCCTACAAGAACAGAAAGGTGAAGTGAGGTCTAACATTTTATGGCAAAAAACAGTTGTAATCCCACTGGAGTAGGAAAGTGTCTGGGAAATAGGCCAAAGACCCTGGAAAGGAAAAAGCTTTCTTTGAAATTATTATTATTGTTACTATTACTTAACATACTATTATTAATACTATTATACTAAATAATAAGTGGTTCTTTAGTGTTTGTTCCCAGACATATGGCAAATCTGTGCTTATAAAAGTATTGAAGTTATAAAATCAGCACTATGTTCCAAGAATGGATCTGGGCCTGTGCAATAATTTCCCTGTTCCTTTGGGAATCATCTGAATGGGATGATACCTTATCTTCTTTCATTTTCTTTTTATATTGTATGAGAAATACATCTCTGTTTCTATCTCTTCTCTTTGCACAGAATAGTGCAAATGCTGCTAAGAGATGTATCAAATATTTAAACTGCTCTGACAGTGTTGCCACCATCTGCATGAGAGTAATCACATAGGCTTATCGTTTTGCATTAGTTACTAATCAGTGTCCATGCTAAACCCTTCTGCTGCAAACAGACAGCACAAGTTCACTCTCAGCCATGGGCACTGACTGCCATGATGTTAATTTAAAATGAACAGGGTTTACAACTCTTACATCACTCACACCACAGGTACAGCGTTCTCGCCAGAAGCGTCTCGCTGTTCATAATGTTGCAAAGAAAAACCATCTAATGAGACCAAAGATCAGGCATCTCTCTGGCATTTTATGAGCAGGTTAACCCACCATAATGACTTTTAATGACAGTTAACACAGCTGTGGGATATTTCTGTGGAATAAGTGCTACAATCATGCTTAACTTCTCCAAATAAACCAATGGCTGACTCCATCAGTATTAATCACTGGCCAAGTGTGAAAAGAGTTCCACTTTTCTGACTTCATGAATCACTGAAGCAAAATGTGAATATTTTTCAATTTGGAGTAATGGTCAAATACCACAAATATCTGACAAGAGCAAAGGATTTTTGTGATGAATAGATGATGACTGAAAGAACCTAAAGAACTGGACAGATGACTGTCTAGAAGAATTGAGTTCACTGAGAAGACAAAGTAGCCCTTTGAACACATGTTTCCTGGTTTTTCCCTCCTAAGCAGCACATCTGTCATCAAACTAAGACCGTGGAGAAGCTTGCGGCGTTTCTACAAATGAGGGATTACACTAAAGCTGATATCTGTAAAACCTAACTCCTCCACTAATGCATGCCTAAGGACAGAGTTTGGTATGATGTCCCATTCAAAACCCATTAACAAGCCAACAAAATGCAACAGCAAATCAGAAAACACAACAACAAAACCAAAAACACAACAGCAAACTCAGAAACACATCACCATTTTCTCAAAACAGAAAGGACAGGTCCTTATTATATATCACATACTTGCTGCTCATTGGACATGACTATCACAAGACAAAACAATTGCACTTTTTCAGCCTATTACCTAATTAACCTAGCAACAATGATTTAATACATTGTTATTTATGTCATTATAGTCAGGAGAAATTCTTTCTTTTGAATATCCCGTCTTTCTTCAGGCAGCTTTTCAGCATTCTCATATTCATATTAATGTGAAGTTACAACGTTCAATAAGGACCTTCTCTTTCCATTTTAGTTAATGGTGCTTCTGACTTCACATTTGTTGAGGTGTTTTTGGTTGGCTAATGTGTTTTGCACTTAAAGGCCACCATAGTTTAATCATTCCTACTGTATTTGTATCTATAATCCATATAAAACCTTATATCCCAACAGAAACTGAACAAGAAAAGCAACAACAAATAACCTGAGATGTAACATTATACCCAACATCAGAATCATTACATAAATCATTGCAAAAATATTCAAATAATCATAAAGAAATCATTACCGATTATTTTGACATGCTGGCCCAAGTTTTTGGTTTTGACAAAGTTGAGAGTTGCATTTCTTAATACAACAACTTATGGCCTTTATAATAACACTTTACTTGAACCCTGCGTGAAGGGACTGGCACAATGTCATCATAAACATGCTGTGAAAGATGTCATACGCTGTGAAGACAGTTCGTGTAGTTCTATACTAGTTATCATTACTTGTAAATATTATGGAAGATTATATCACATGCTAATCAAGTGTGCTGGGGTTAGCATATGTTTTATAACAGATAATGGTAAGCACTTTAACATCATAAGATGTCATAAGGCCAATAGGATGTTTTCTAATATGGCCACAGAAAATACTAGTTTTTGATAGTTCGCTGGTTTCAATTATAAAACAAGTAATGGAGGATTTGCTAACTAGAGCAAAAATATATGTTATGCTATGACAGTGATCAAGTAGTAACATCTGTCATAGAGCATATGCTAACTAGAGCACACATTAGCATGGGACACAAGCTGTTATGGCATCAAACATAAAGAACACTATCATGATAATAATTGCTTATGGTAACATGACACACTTTTATCACTGGATGTAAACTGGCATGCCATGTGACATCTGTAACATATCGATGACATGTTTATGCCATTATTATGACTTACGTTTACAGTATATGTTATCTAGCAATGTAAGTGCTATTATATATCTTTATAACACAGGGCTGTTGAATTCTTGAATCTGATTGGTCAGCTGTTTCCTGGCTATGAGGGGTTCATATTAATGCACTCATTCTAATGGGTTATTGGAAATAAATGTTCTATAGGGACATAGAATATATATACATGCGTATGTACATATTGTACTGTATGTATGTAATTGTCTATACGTATTAAGAGTTTTCTACACCTAATACTAAATATAACCTTAACCTCAGTGAAACAGACACACATAAATTAAAATAATTAAATAAATAAAAGCTAGAAAGGACTATTTTGCTAGTCCCGACAAGGTGGGTTACCCTTGCTTTTTTCAGTTTTTCCTACATAATCAGGACATTTCAGTCCTAACAATTCACAAAAACAAACACACACCCCCACAGACACCTATGATATACTGATATAACAGTCGATCTGCTGATATGCTGTACAGCTTATCTGCATTCTTTTACTTCATACAAGCTGAAACTCCCACCCTCATACTCCCTCTTAACCTTCCATCTGTTCTCTCTGAACATATTTGCTATCTAATTTGCTCATGGCATCCTTCAGATCGGTTATTAGCAAACACTGTGGACGGAATGAACTATATGGCATCTAATCTGAAATGCAGGTGTAAGGGTACCTGTCTGAAGTGTAACTGAAAACACAAGCAAACCTACTAGGAGTAACAGAGCTGAATGTTTGATACATCAGGTAAAAAAAAAACACATACAACTAACAAACCTCAATCTCTATTGGCAACAGAGTATAAAATATCCCTGAGTGAAAACTGTATTATTTCTAGATGGCATGGAAATAAGATTTAATTTAGCAACAACACAGCGGTCTAATACCACTGCTGTGTTCAGTCTTACTATGCCAGTTTTTCTTCCATTTCAGGAATGTGTAAATCAGTGGTGGCACAGATATGATCTTGTTTGGCCAGAGTCCAGTACAGTTCCCTGTTAAACACACCTGATTCCAATCACCAAACTACACTGGACTCTCCTAGCGTACGGCGTAAACTGCACTTAAACTTTGAACAAAGATGTCAGTGCGAAGGTCTGAGATGCTCCGTGTTTCTGTGTACCAAACCACTTGACATGACAAATGTTATAAGTGAATGCTAAAATCTTATTGGCTCATATATACTGATACAGAAGACATTAGAAAATGCTTTAAGGCAAACTTTATCTAAAAGATCTAGTATGCTTAATACTTTTGCTCTATATAAAAGTGATTTCACAGGAAGGAAGTTACAACCACAAACCCAATGCGTGACCTTAAACCGAAATAATTTTCTTAACAAGTTGGACGTGAAAATCATGAGACCATATTGCTTATCCGTGTGCTTCCTCAGCTGTACTGCTCATATGTGAAACAAATCTACCAGGAGGTATACCAGTGATGTCATCTATTGTTCCAATCTCTGTATCCTGAGAAATGTCCTTCGCAAGGAAACAGTAGACAAGCGATCACCCCACAGACCACAGACACCCCACACATGTGACCTTCAAGAGCCCTTACATTCCCTTGTCCAACAGAAAGCCTCCTCAGTGACTGAGTGCCTTAACGCCCACTACAGTGGCACCAGAGTAGGGGTCAATCCCATTTCAATTCCAGTATGAGAGAACATAAACACTGCCTTTGTGCACATATAAGAATTCCTATCAATGCAGTCAAGAAGATGAAAAAAAACATCAATATATCCTGCTTTATTGTTTTTAACTCTGATTTTTCCACAATGGCCATATTTGCATTGGTCCTTCATGAACCTATGCAGTACAATAACAATGTTTGTTGTTCCTTTTGCTACGATAACAATGAGACCCACATGACGCCTAACAGGGGCATGACCCCATCCTGTATTTCCTTTCACACATGTGCAGTGGTTTTCAACATAAGAAGTGGAAAAGCCTGCTCTGTAACACTTTGTTTGATGTGTACCTACATTGGGCTTTTCATTCACAATCATAGCATAATTTAAGAATAAACCATGATGCATTCTCTGTTCAAACAAATAAGGTTGCAAAGCTTCACCTTTCATGCTAATGCTGCTATCAATGCCATTACCATAGTGCTCATCATTTCTTAGATTGCTAACTAGCTGAGCGAAGTCGCTGCCGCGACTCAGCACAACTGCGTCATATAGCTGCATTGCATTTGGCAAGTAGAAGTCCAAGATTTGATATTTCCACTACTTCTCTGTTAGATTTCTCATTAATGTGACATTGAACATCTCTGAAATTTGGCGAGTGAGAAAAGAAGCAATTTTGTTTTTAGTAGCTAACAGCAAAACCTGACTGGTATCCCTTATGTTTGCGATGGTTGAAATTTTTTTCTCTGATTAAACTATTATTATAATTTCACTAGGAATGTCCCCCTGGGATGATAGAGAGGGAGACAACCACAAACTTCTCATGGGAATGCAACCAACCATCAAATTAGCACTCTCTTTACATAGTATAATAGATATTTTAAAATAAAACATAGAACAATTCAATAATTTCCATTAATAATAATTTAGCTGGCTGTTGGGAATTCTAAATAATTGAAGATGTATTTGGGGGGGGGGGGGGGGGGGTATACAATATTGCATCATAAACATCTTATAAATGGAAAATAGATGAGAATCCTTCTGATCTATAGACTTTTAAATATAACTGAAGTTGTACTGGAATGGTGTTTCACAGCTTCAGTCACGGAGCATCACATTTCATATCCTCCGACACACACTTCCCAAAAGGTAAGATTATCTCAAAGCTTCATGAATATGCTGTCAATTACATGACAAATTAATAACTCACAAGAAAAAGATAGAAAATTACAGGTACAACAGTGTCCAGCAGTCTAAAAGCTTTCATGTCAACTCATGAGTTTTGACATAAAGCTTACAATATTCCTACAGCATGGCTCAGTGCTTATGAGTGTGTTATGAAAGCCCAGCATAGGTCCCCTTCAAATAAAGTGATACCACCACTGCAGTATTCAAATTAAAACATCTCCATAAGATATCAGCATAATGTTGTGTAATACAGCCTTAGATTTAAAAACAGTACAAATATGCAAGATTGTAATGAAGAACAAATGAGAGAAGACAAATCCATAAAACAATTTATACCACAGCACAGTTGAATTCTGAAATCTGATTGGTCAAAAGGTGTTGAATAACACATAATTCTAACAATAAACAGATTTAAATGTACAATTGTTGATATGGTGAAGCTTCCTAAGGAGAGATGTTTATTTAGCATTTTTGGAAGGAGTCTCCAGTGTCAGTGCTCTGCAACAGTCAGAGGTAAGTTTTCCACCATGGGAAAGTCTTCAGGATATTTTGTGTTTTGTGGTTTCTCTGTAAAATGACAAACTGATGTTTTTGTCTGGTTAACTTCAAGAGAGGAAAAAAAGACAAGCTTGTGAGGGAGCAACTGTTTATGGCTGTTCTAACGTAAGTGATAACACTTGCTTCATGGACATTCCACCCCATTAAATGTATAAATGGATATAAAAAAAGTATGATGTTGTTAATTAGTCTTTAATACATTTTAAAACATTGTAGGAAGAATAAACCACTACAGTGCATGCTGTTATTGGAAAATCATCAACTCCAGAGTGGTAACAGTAACACTGTTTTCCATCGGTCTATATCACACCATCCTGTCGTTGATTATTTTCCTATAACAGATCCACCACCCCTACCTCCTTCCAACCACAAGTGTTTTATTCCTTACTTGGCCCACATATCACTGTGAAATAAAGTAACTCATTTGAATTTTGGTGTCTGAAAACAGTCACAGCTCATCCTTGATGATGAGACTGTATCTCAGCGATGACATCGAGCACTTACATTTGACCCATTTCTGACACAGCATTAGAGGTTACATTGGTTACATTTGGGTCATTTCTGGCCCAGATTCCAAATGCCATCATATACTTAAATGTCACTGCTTACAGCTGGACCACGTTTGGACCACAATACACTTTATCAAAACCTGACATACTCAAACAATTAACCCAGAGATGAGTTTCAGATATGAACAAAATACTGTATATGAGCTTCAAAAATCCAGTAATGTGGTCAGTCATTGCAGAGTATAGGCTACAATGTAGCTTGAGTGTGTGCCATCTGTGCTGTCAATGTAAAGGATGGTGGAGTCTCTCTGGTTATGTAACATACAAGCTGCTCAGGATTCTGCCTGGAAACATAGTAATTGAGCACATGATGCGCAGCTGCATCACCACACGTTCAGAAAAGACAACTATTTGAAAGAAGCCATCTAATGTAAGGGGCCTATAAATATAAGGATACCAGATTACAACTGTAATCTAACTAGCAATGAGGGTCAATTTAGACATATTTGTCCAGGAAGAAAAGATACTAAGCCCATTTGGAAAACAGCCCACAATTACACCTTAACATAATTTCCAATTTCCAGTCTGGTTATTTTCTGAGGAGTACTACGTCAGCATATCTATGAAGATTTCAGTCATACATGTAATTGAATTCATAGTACCTGTAAGTCCTACTACTACTACAGATTATTGTTAAGTAACATAAGAGCACACTTACATACAGCTAAAGGTATATAAACGGAGCACATCCTTGGTATGTTCAGGAAAACATTGTTAGAAAGTTCTCAATAGACTGCACAGAGAAGTTAGTCATCATGCTGTGGATAACATCAGAACCTCTTGGTGGCCCCTTGGAACACGTGCCTCACCGCTATGCACCCTAAAACTCAAGGATACAACACACTTCCTCATAGAAAAGAGCTGCTTTTGAAGTGAACTTAAAGGAATACCCCAGTGTTGATTCAACCTAATTTCTGGCACTAGAAACATTTCAGCACATTTCCCCTTCTGTTTTCAGTACAGGGAAACTCGCATATATTCAAAGTACAAGTTACTGCAAATTAAAAAACAAACTTGCGACAGATGTGCCAGAATGTCTTTTATCCAAATTATCTAATACACAGTAAACCTAATTCGTGTTACTTACACTTAAGCTTGGGTTTTCTTGTTTTCAAGCATACAGTGGATATAAAAAGTCTACACACCCCTGTTAAAATGTCAACTCATGAGTTTTGACATAAAGCTTACAATATTCCTACAGCATGGCTTAGTGCTTATGAGTGTGTTATGAAAGCCCAGCATAGGTCCCCTTCAAATAAAGTGATACCACCACTGCAGTATTCAAATTAAAACATCTCCATAAGATATCAGCATAATGTTGTGTAATACAACCTTAGATTTAAACACATTACAAACATGTAAGATTATCATTAATAGCAAATGAGAAAAGAATAAATAAAAAATGTACAATAACCTTGTTGCATAAGTATGCACACCTTTTTATAATTGGGGATGTGGCTGTGTTCAGAATGAGCCAATCACATTCAATTTCATGTTCAAAAGTAATTATCATACAGCTGTCATCAATTAAATTATTCTGATTAACCCCAATTAAAGACCAGCTGTTTCTGTAGGATTTTTGTGACAAAGATACCGATCAGGAGAGAGGTACAAAAAAACATTAGATGTAGCATGGAACACCGTGAAGGTCATCATCAACAAGTAGAGAAAATGGAGCACCACACTGACATCACCAAGAACATGACGTCTCTCCAAAATTTATAAAAGGATAAGACAAAAACCTACCAGGGAGGCTGCCAAGAGACCTACAGTAACATTAAAGGAGCTGCAGGAATATTTGACAAGTACTGATTACTCTCTGCATGTGACAACAATCTCTCATATTCTTCACATATCTGGGCTATGGGGTAGGGTGGCTAGATGGAAGCTCTTTCTCACAAAAAAAAAAAACAAAAAACTTCCAAGCTCACTAAATCACTATCACACACATCACCAAAAGAACACCATACCCACGGTGAAGCATGGTGGTGGCAGCATCATGCAATACAGCTGCTTTTTGTCAGCCAGACCTGGGGCTTTCACTGAGGTGGAGGGAATCATGAATAGCTACAAATACCAGTCAATTTTGGTGCAAAACAGTCGGGTGTCTGCTAGTAAGCTGAAGATGAAGAGGAATTTCACCTTTCAGCACGACAGTGACCCAGAGCATACATCCAAATCAACAAAGGAATGGCTTAACCAAAAGAAGATCAATGTTTTTGAATGGCCTAGCCAGAGCCAGACCTGAATCCAACTAAAAAAATCTGTGGGGTGACCTGAAGCGGGCTGTGTCCTCACAATTTGACAGATCTCGAATGTTTTTGCAAGAAAGGTGAGAAAATTCACACTTAATGCACACTTATGCAACCAGGTTGATTGTTTTTCACTTAATTTTTATATGCTGTAATTTCACATTGAGGGTGGAAAAAGTTCTGACAATTTATCTTGGTTTCATTTTTTTACACCACAAAAACCTGCCATTTTAACAGGGGTGTGTAGACTTTTTATATCCACTGTATGTAATAAGGCTGAAATGGATGCATTTCCTGGTTTATGTGTCTACATTATGTAAGAGATAAAACATGACTAGGTGTAATGTTATAGGAAAACAATCGATGATGGGGTGGTTTGGGAAAGGCCATTACCACCCCAAAGCTATTTTCCTATAACAGCATGTCTTGATATAATATAATAGCAGCTATAAACAGTGCTTCTCTCACTAGCTTCTCTTTTCTCTTAAAATTAATAAGACAGCACTTAGAAGTAAACTCGGGTTTACAAGTAGAACTCGGGCTTACGGTGTTGACGGGGATGCCTCCGCCACCAACAAGAATAGTCTTTATTTGTTACTAATTTGTATGCCTCACATACCCTTAAAGCTATTGAAGAAATATTATTTCAGACATTTGACCTTGCTGTGACCTTGACCCTGTTTGGATCAATTCCGAAATCTAATCAGTTCATCTGCTGGTTATAAAGATAATTCCATATAAATCTTATAAACATTCAACCACTCGTTCTCGAGATATCACGCTAAAGAGAATCTCAGATGAATGCACGGATGGATGTATGGACACACGGACAACCTGAAAACATAATTAAAAAAAACCCTCAGTGTATCGTATTATAGAGAAACTACAAAGTGCAAAGTTATCTGTCTTAGGTTGTGTTAGAAACATAACTTGGCAAAGCATTGACACTGGAGACTCCTTCCAAATGTCAACTATCTGCCTCCTTTCTGAAAACCTGACTGTGTCAATGATTTGATATTTTATATCCACTTATTGTTAGGTATTGATTATTTGGAACGTTTGCCATACAAGCACCTCTGAATGAAACAGGGGTTTGAATTACAGCCAGCATTACTTTCAGTACTGCAATTAATCTATACCTTCTGACCAATCAGAATTGAGAATTAAATAGCACTTAGAATGACAATTTTGTTAAAAGGTCCTCATATCTCTGCAAGAATGTATTATGTAGATTGAAATACATGTGACTACTGCATTCCGGAAAACATACAAAAATATGTTGACCTTTGACTTCCATTGGAACTGTATATCATGTCAGTGGGGTTTTATGTTTTTTCAATACAGGGAAATGTGTTTAAATGAATTAGTTTTCATCATAATTCCACCTATGTCACAGATGCATTAGATAGAGATTAGGTTGAAAACTGCTGGTATGTTCCTTTCAGATTTCCAAAGTGGACGATTTTCATTGTATATGTACAGTACATTGAGTGTTATAAATTTATTAGAAATTTAAGACAATGTATTTTCTTAAATTAAATCATTTAATATAAAAAAAATCATAAAGCCCATAAATCATAAAGCATAAAGCATAAATACATCATAAATCATTAAGCTCTGCATTAAATCATTGCATTGATTTGAAACAAGCTCTTCAAATTCTCAGGTCGTAACCAAAAAGCCTGGTAAGTTGCCATGAATCACACAGCTATAAGTCTCCCACAGGAACTCCTTTACAGTTTCCCCCTGCCTCAGGAGAGCAGTGCAATCTCAGCTCCCTCATTTCCTCGCTGTAAAGCTCTGGATCCAACAGGACAAGCTCTCTGTCATTTTGTGGGCAGCAGTAAAGAGTGTCATCACTAGATGAAGCAATCCAGCATAATGAAAGCAGTGCTGCACTAAAACCTGATCAAACGCACCGCTCTGGGCTCGGATGACCCTTGGCTCAGGAACAGCCAGCTGGATGATATTACTGCAGCCCAATGGAGAAAAGGGAGGGGGGTGGACTAAAACATGTTAAAACAAACCACAAAACGATGAGATGTGGACGAAAAATGAGATATGCAGAGGCATATGAGGGATATGGTAGAGCTAAGACTTCAGTGATGTCTGTCTGATTGCCTCGTCTCATATGCTAACCTTATACACAGTCATGCTGCCACAAGAGAAAAAAAAATGAGACAGACAAGGGAAAATGAAAATGCATTCATCAAAGGCTACAAGATAGCAGAGCAGCCAAATGATGGAGCTGACAGGAAAGCAATGCTTTATCTCACCTTTCTTCCCTGTGTGTTCCCTTCCTGTCTCCACTGCAGAGGCAAGGCAGACCTGCAGACCCGGGCTCAGAGAAGCGGTGGCCGTCCCTCCTCTCTTCCCCTCATGCACACACAGCATCCGGAGCTGCAGCACACTCGCTGCTGAGGACTATGAAGGGGGATGGCAGAGAGCTCCCATAACACAAGTGCTATACTGTGAAACTGAACACACCTCCTCCCCTAGTGTTCACCCAATAGCAGCTTGAGGGTTCACTACACATACATATACACATGCAAGCACACACACTCTCTCTGTCTCTCTCTCACACACACACCCCACACACTAGACAACCACCACCCCAATACCAGCTCTTGCTTGCTTAAAAATTGACACACACACACACACACTGAAGAGAGGAAAAATAGCAAGGAATTTAAATGAATGTCTCTTTTTTTTAATGCACTTGTGAAATCAGCAAAAATGCACCATATGGAAGGAACAAAACCTGATCTGTGATCATCCTGAAACATGAAGACACCTTCTATCACTAAAAACAATGCTGCTATTGAAACAAAGTGCTAGCAGTGATTGAAAACCAGCATGCTTCCTGAAGGGGGATGAAACAGTCCAGGACTTGTCAGTCATATTCATGCACAAAATGTATTTCTCTACATTTTTTTCATTCAGCTGCTGTTTTGCTTCCTACAGAGCATACAGAGAGCTTCAGTGTTAAGCTTAACGAAACTAGGGAGCAGGAGAAGAAGGTGTGTGTGTGTGTGTGTGCGCGCGCGTGTGTGTCTTCCACATCTGTGTGCACACTACCGCGCGTGCTTCAGTATTGTCTGGTAACGCGCATGCGCACAACCCTTCCCACGCCCAAGTGTTATTTAGCTCGTATTAACCAATATAACGATTTTGGGAAGGGATACAAAACACATGTAGGTGGTTTAAATTATTTTTAAAAGCCCCAGTAAGCATTTAGAACTCGTCGAGTGTACAAATATTCAAGTGTTTCAATAATTTAATAAAAATAGCATAGTATCCAAGCTAATAAAGGCAGACTCAAGGTTGCATTGTGTGGCTCGGGTCTTTTCACAGAACTCAAATGCTCATCATGCCGAAATGCAACGCAAATCTGGTGAAATAACAAGAAATTATCTAAATTAACTAAAATCCGGCTGGTTTAACAGAATTCCTCAGTGAGCTCTTCAGTTTTTCTATACGGTTGTTGGGGGCCTCTGCTGGCCAAAGAGCAGACAGAACTGCTTAAAAGGGTTATCTCATTTTATTGTATTATTATTTTATGTTATTATTATTATTTTTTATTATTATTGTATCTTTTTATTTGACATTTTATTATTTTTTATTTTGCTAGCTACTTCATTTCATGAATATTTTATATCTATTTCCTCATTAATATTTTTGTTACAGTATTTTACTTGATTTTGTGTTGGTAGACACCAGACTTGTCCCACAGTTACTGAAGTGAGTTTGGCCTTTGGTAAGGTGTAAAATCTGCACATTGCATTTTAATTCAACTTTCTGTTATTTTAAGTCACATTTCATTTGTTTTTAATGTTTGGGAAATTTCACATATAGTGGCACAAATCCCAGTTGAAAAGGTATTCTATTTGTGTATTTTAATGATTTTTAAACATATAACAGTAAGAAAGCAAATTTCTACTTATTTCTCCTTAATGTATTTAAGGTTATTGGCTTAATTGTAATGTTGCAATGTGTTTGTTTCATGGAAGAACCACATATAGGTGTGATGGTCAAGTGTCCACATACTTTTGGTCATATAGTGTATGTCACGTGAATAAAATCAATGAATAGCCAAGATCACAATCAGGACAAACCTTTGCAAAAGTGTTGTAATATTTATTGCACAACCTGAGCCCTCTGGATGTCTAATAAATTCAATACAAAGACAACAACCTCAAACCGCGCAGAAGCATCGATTCACCATCACATTAATTTTTTTTTATTCTCTCGCAGGTCCTGGCGGCGTGAGATACAAAAGGACCCGTTGATCACGTGACTCAGCGGGTCGTTCCAAATTTCGCCTGTAATATTGCACACAGTTGACCTGTTTTGATTTGTAATATATTTTTAAGGAATTAGACATACCGGATATTTCGTATACGTATCGATTTTTAAGATTATGTTCAAATTTATAATGCAAAAAACTAATTAAACCAGATCCATCTTGTCTCGGGCGAAAAACAGCACTTCGTTGTGTTGCCTTGGAAAAAAGCGCCAAGTTCTACAGCTCGCGCAGTTCACCCGAGTGTTTTGTTCCCTACCCGTATTGTGATAAACCCCACCCCTGCATTATGATTGGATAATAATCCACAGCTCCAGTAGACGGCCTAATTACAGAGACGAGTACGAGCCAATCAGAACGCAGGAGGCGTGTCTTGTCGGAAAAGGAGTGTGGGAAATGATATCGCGCCATCGAAGTTGTCAAGGTGTGTTTTTACGTTTCAGGGAAAGCGCGCGGAAATGAGATACAGCTAGAGTGGCTAGTTCTCATGAAAATGTAACCGAAGTGGTGTGGAAGAGTCACTAGAGGTTTGTGTTGAACGCTTTTCGACTGAGCTCTCTCTCTCCCTCCTTCCCTCCCTCTCTCTCAGGTCGCTGGAGTGAAGGAGCAGTGTGTAGCAGGGCTTTCGGCTAATGCTATCGTGGCTAGCTGTGTTGTGGCTCAAGTACAAACTGTGGTCTATTAGTGCGATACACAGGGAGTAAAAGCAGTGGCTCGTGCACCCTCTGTAGCGCACTATGTGTTGGATAAGGAGCTATTTGGGATGTAGCCGTCGATGCGTGTGAATATTTCATCTTTATCATTTCTGTAACTTTTCTGGAGTTAATATTATAACACGTAAAAGAGTTAATAAGTGCTGTATTGTCTGACTAGCTGTTAATAAATTCAGTTTAAAGTGTTGTTATTAGTGTTAGACTAGGTGGACTCGTGCTTGGTGCATTTACACAGTATGGAATTGTGTTTTAAGGATGATCTGTGTGTGTGTGTGTGTGTGTGTGTTGAAGGCTTGCTTGTCGGATATCAGTAAAATGCCAGGTGTGCAGAGTGAGGGAGCTGCAGTAGGTGTGGGGAGTCCAGGCAGGAAAAACCGCCTGTCTCTAAAGTTCCTGCAGAGGAAAGAAACCAAGCGCGCGCTCGACTTCAGTGAGCCTCAGGCTGAGGAAGCCAGCTCTGCAGAACCAGCACACACCACAAGGTGGGAGATCTCAAACCCTGCACTCAGCTAGTGCACAGTACAGTGCAGAAAAAAGGATTAAAAAAAAAAAAAACACCCTGAACCACTTGCAGATTAATCCTTAGAATTAACACCTGCGTCCAAGATTGATTTATTTATTTATTATTATTATTATTATTTATTTTACTTGTTTTCACTTGTTTGGCTGAACAGTCCTACATTTCCTGCTTTACACACAATGCCATATGAGTACTGATAATGATAATGGCACCCTTCTTTCAGCTTCACCTAAAGAGACCAGTGCAGCAGCTCTTTAGTCCTCCAGGCTGGGTTTACAGTGGCCCAGTGTTCTGTCACAGGCAAATATCACACACTGTAAAACAATTTTTTGATTTGGTGCAGTCTTAGAACGCATAATGAGAGATGAATTTCGGAGAGTGATTTAGTGGCTGAAGAAGAGGAAACCTTTGTCACATACACATGCATATCCCAGCTTATTAGGAAGTTGGCGTCAGAGCGCTGGTCAGCTATGATACAGCTCTCCTGGAGCAGATAGGGCTCAGGGCCTTGCTCAAGCACCCAACAGTGGCAGCTTGGCAGCACTGAGGCTTGAACTACCAAGCTTCTGAAGCTACCACTGTTCCAGCTGATGTCAGAGTTCTCTCAGAAGACAGCTGGGGACAGACTTCTGGCAGTGTCCGAAATTTTTGTATTAAGAACTGGTAAAGCTCTTGTCTAAAAGCCACCAATACAGCCATGGCATAGGTTACACAAAACCCATGGGACAGCTACAAATACGCTGTCAGTGGAAAAATGTAAACAAAACATGCTAATGGACAGAAAAAAATATCCTTATTACCTCAAACTCACTTTGAACAACATTTCTTTATGCAACTCCATTTTCTTCACGAGCCAGGATCGAGCTGATTGTTGATGTGAGCAGTTTGTAGTGATTTTAGAGGATAGCAGACATTAGAGGGTAGACCTTCATTGTATAATCTGACATGGAGAACATGTTACTGTGCCATCTGTTACTGAATTCAGCTAAGATATTATTGGGATCGTCTCATACAGTGTGACAAGTAATAATATTGAAAGACTGCTGAAATCACACTAAAATAGGCTTTAGTCTGTCCAGCTCTCACCTCTTCATCTGTACACTCTGTTCAAACTGGCCCAATCAGTATCCAAAACTTCACCTGTCCTCCTAATGCCACCATCAATGCCGTCGCGCTTGTCTTCTTGTAGGCTGCCAACTAGCCGAGCTAAGTCTTTGCTGTAACTCTGCACAGTTGTATTGTGTAGCTGTGTCATGTTTTAGACATTTGGGTCAGTTTTTCATGTCTCCACTACTTCTGTGTTGGATTTCCCATTGATATGACAATAGCTACGTTTACATGCACATCAATATTCCGATATTAATCAGAATTTGGCAATATTCTTATTAGCATGGAGTCATATAAGCACCACAATCTGATTGACCGATTCAGATAAAGACAATATTCTGATTCCCCAAATTCCAATTCCCACCCCCAGAATATGCCCGTTTTATTTGGAGATTTGTTGCATGTAAACACTTTATTCAGAAACTCCACTGAAAGGAGAGATATGCGCATGCGCAGTCCGCCGGGGAATTGTGGGCGTTAACAGATGCTTAGCTGTAGGCTAGGTATTTCGTAATGGCAACTCAGGCATACTTACAACAACCATGTATACAAGAATATTCTGATGCCTGTAAACATATAAACATTGTATTCTGAATATGGCTGCAACCCGAATACAGACCTTAAACATAATTTGATATGCATGTAAACATAAACATTGAACCTGGATGAAAACAGTGAGGACAGAAGCTCTTGTTTGTTTTTCAGGAGCTAATAGTGAATCCTGATTGTTATCCCTTATGTTAGAGATTGTTGGAATTTCTCTTCTGTTAAACGCAATTGTAACTGCACCAGCAATGTCCCCGTGTGACTTCAGTACCTCACACAACTGCTAACTTCTCAGGGGAATAATGAAAACAGCACTAACCAACAAATTAGCACAAGAAACTAAACACTTTAAACATGTCATAAATACTTAAGTGTAAAACATTTAATGTGTTTCCGGGAGGAGTTTTCCTTTATCTTTTTATATACAAGTGCATTTAGTTTGCAGAACTATAATGATTTTGTCTCTGCAGCTGTGATCAGGTTGTGCCAGCTCCTTGTCCCTCATCTCTTCCCTGTGGAAAAAGAGAGAGCCTTGTACCGTTTGTTGGCCTTAACAATCTGGGAAACACCTGCTACCTTAACAGCATCCTTCAGGTATGTACCATTCAAATGTGGGGTTGTCACTTAGGCTATTGAAAGCACATTTTATCTATTCAGATTCAAGCCAGATTTGAGTGAGTTGTTATTTTCCTCGTCATTCGGTGCAAAATGCTTCTTCATCTCAGAAATTTGCAAGTACAACATGAATGAAAATCAGAATGAAGGCAGATCAGGGAGGACTGTAGACATAGTCATTGGAGATGACCTTGCCTTAATCGATCACCTATAACATGGCATAAAATATGACACACGTGGCTCATCTTCACCATACATTAAGAACCAGTTCAATATCCAAAAATAATTCTGTTGGGTATACAGTATAATGTGCAGTTCTTTTAGAAAATATTCAGATATTCACAAATCCCACCCACCACCCAGCTCTCTCTTGTCATAAGACAGCTGCTAACTGGGAAGGGTGAAGGCTGACACATGCTTCCGTTGAGAAGCATGAAGCCAGCCAACCGCATCTTTTCTAACTGCTGTTTAAGCTTCATCGCACGGCAGTGTAACACGCTTGGAGGAGTGCACTGTCTGCCCTCTTCTTCATGCTGCAAACCTCCTTTTCTGGGAAAGCCAGAACACTGAACTCATTGTCGTGGTTATGAAACCAGTCTCTGACGACTTTTTGCTTAGTGCATTATTGTGCTGGAAGTAGCTATTAGAAGATGGGTAAATTGTGGCCACGAAGTGATGCACATGGTCAGCAACAATACTCAAATAGACTCTGGTATTCAGCTGATGATCGAAGGGTTCTAAACTGTGCCAAGAAAAACATTCCCCACACCATTACACCACCTCCACCAGCCTGGACTGTTGACACAAGGCAGGTTGGATCCATGGATCCATGGATTCATGCTGTTGGCGCCAAATTATGACCCTACCGTCTGTGTGCCTCAGCAGAAATCGAGATTCATCAGACCAGGCTACGTTTTTCCAGTCTTCAGTTCTTGGCTGACCAGAGTGGAACCCGACGTGGTCTTCTGCTGTTGTAGCCCATCCACCTCAAGTTTCGATGTATCATGCATATTAGACGCTTTTCTGCTCACCACAGTTGTGCAGAGTGGTTCTGACCTACTGTAGCCTTTCTGTCAGCTTGAGCCTTGCCATTCTCTGCTGACCTCTCTCATCAACAAGGCGTTTCTGTCTGCAGAACTGCTTTTTCTTTATTGCACCATTCTGAGTAAACTCTAGAGACTGTGTGAAAATCCCAGGAGATCAACCACGGTCAGAATCACTGAGATCATTTTTTTTGACGGTTGTTATGAACATTTCCTGCAGCTGCTGACCCGTATCTGCATGATTTTATGAATTGTTCTGCTGCCACACGATTGGCTGAGGAGATAATTGCATGAATGTGTAGGTGTACAGGTGTTTATAATAAAGTGCTTGGTGAGTGTATGTACAAAGTACACCAGCTTGTGCAACGTTCATGTGACTCGTGCGTAAAAACAAAAGCATCATGAAAGTGCCACTCCTCATTCCTACATTCTCTTCTCAAGTTGTCTACGATGCCAGGGAAATGCCACTGTCAATCATTATGTGATCTGAAATACCCACACAGTTTTATAGCTTTTAGGTATAATTAAATTGTTGTACATTGTTGAGATCTTTACTACCACAAAGACTTTTAGCATTTCAAACCATGTTGTGCACCAACAAATGTATTGACTGATCTACCATTGTGTAGTAGTACTGTATTATATCTTATTGCTGTTTATTGTATTTCATAATCACTTACCATTCCTAATGACGTCTTTTAATATTACAGGTCCTGTATTATTGCCCTGGTTTTAAAGATGCTGTTAAGTCATTGTATCAGTTGTCCAAGTTAAAGGACAAACAGAAAGAAGATGGTGTCAAAAGTGAAGAGGTTTGTTTGTATTTCAGGATTTTAATAACATTTTTTTATTCAGTCCAATGAAAAGGAGTCCTTATTAATGAGAATAATTAAGGTTTTATTAAAGTGAATTAGACATAATTGACTAATGGTGTGTGTAGTGAAGGGGGGGGGGGGCGCTATACAAATAAAGCAGAATTGGATTGAAAATAGTTTAATTGGCTCTGATTTTCTAAAAACATCAGTGTTAAAAATGCACTTTCTAGGCATAGTAATCTATTAGTTCTGTGTTGATTAGGGCTGTCACTATTGATTAATTCGATAATTGATTAGTTGACTTTCCTTTGATTAATAATTGAGTAGTTAATATCATATGGCATCTTAAAACCTACTTGTACAGATAATTAACATTTGTTTTTGTGTGTGTATAAATAATAAAATACTAAAAAATAATGTGTAAACAATAAAATATATTCCCTTGTCGCATGCAGAACTTTTCGTCTACAAAGCTCCAAAGCTGCTTCCTGTTTAAAAAAAAAAAAAATGAAAAAAAAATGAAAAAAAAAAAAACCCTTAAAGCAGCTCGCAATGGGAATGTGAAAACACTCTATAAAAAACCTAGGTTTAAACATATTCACTCAATATTTGCAATATTTGATTACATTAAATTTTCATCAAGGAATTTTTATAATAAAGCATTCGATTATAATTGATTCGTACAGCCCTAGTGTTGATCTCATAATACAACTCACTTAATGCAGTGTAGTGTTATTTTTATTTAAGATGAATAAGGAAATAGAAAATATTTAACGTACAGTTTAATTTTTAAAATGTAATGTGAAAGAAAAAAAAGCCTGTATTCCGATGATTTTAAAAAGTTGATGATAAAGTGCAGTTTATCATTGTGATTTGTTTTTGTTATAGAGCAGAATAGTTTTTGTTTGATTTATTTTTTATTTACTTATCTTTTGTTTATTTATTATTTATTTTTTTGTGTGTGTGGAACATGAATGGCTTCCTCTGTCATGTCTTTTCCCCACCGTTTCTAACATTTGTCCTCTGCCCTGAGCAGGGAGACTCGTCTGAAGACTCAATGCCTGTTCACATGGAATTACTGCACAGCTTCCAGAGTTTAATATCTTCAGTGGAGCAGCTGCAGTCCAGTTTCCTGTTTAACCCAGACAAATATAACGAAGGAGAGCTGGCTACACCCCCACGCAGAATACTCAATACACTCAGGTACTACTGGAACATTTACAGTGCTGATTCTTTATGCATCATAGGTCTGGGTGATATAATCGTCATATCAATATTCTGATGTCATTACATCATGATAGACTTATCTGAGTGTTGTCAGGTGTCGGTGCTTTTAGAATTTGATGCGATACACACCTATCAGCCATAACACAAAACCACCTGCCTAATATTGTGTAGGTCTTCTTCGTGCCACCAAAACAGCTCTGACCCGTCAAAGCATGGACTCCACAAGACCTCTGAAGATGTGCTGTTGTATCTGGCACCAAGATGTTAGCAGCAGATCCTTCAAGTCCTGTAAGTTGCGATGCGGGGGCCTCCATGGATCGGACTTGTTTGTTCAGCACATCCCACAGATGCTCGATCGGATTGAGATCTGGTGAATTTGGTGGCCAAGTCAAGGCTTTGCCATGTTCTTCAAACCATTCCTGAACAATTTTTGCAGTGTGGCAGGGCGCATTCTTCTGCTGAAAAGGGCCACTGCCATTAGGGAATTCCTTTGCCATGAAGGGGTGTACTTGGTCTGCAGTAATATTTAGGTAGGTGGTACATGTCAAAGTAACATCCACGTCAATGCCAGGACCCAAGGTTTCCCAGCAGAACATTGCCCAGAGCATCACACCGCCTCTGTCAGCTTGCCTTCTTCCCATAGTGCATCATGTTGCTATTTCTTCCCCAGGTAGGTGAGGCACATGCACTCGGCCGTCCAAATGATGTAATAGAAGACGTGATTCATCAGACCAGGCCACCTTCTTCCATTGCTCCATGGTCCAGTTCTGATGCTCCCATGCCCATGGTAGGTGTTTCAGCAGTGGACAGGGGTCAGCATGGGCACTCTGACAGGTCTGCAGCTATGCAGCCCCATAGGTGTTCTGACACCTTTCTATCATAGCCAGCATTAACTTTTTCAGCAATTTGTGCTACAGTGTCTCTTCTGTGGGATCGGACCAGACGAGATAGCCTTCACTCGCCATGCACATCAGTGAGCCTTGGGCGCCTATGATCCTGTCACCGGTTCACTGGTTGTCCTTCCTTGGACTAATTTTGGTAGATACTAACCACTGCGTACTGGGAACACCCCACAAGACCTGCCGTTTTGGAGATGCTCTGACCCAGTCGTCTAGCCATCACAATTTGGCCCTTGTCAAAATCGCTCAGATCCTTACGCTCGCCCATTTTTTTCCTGCTTCCAACACATCAACTTCGAGAACTGACTAGTCACTTGCTGCCTAATATATCCCACACCTGGACAGGTGCCACTGTAATGAGATGATCAGTGCTATTCACATCACCTCTCAGTGGTTTTAATGTTATGGCTGACCGGTGTGTTTTTGTCTTTTGTCCTGCAGAACTTTAAAATTCACAAAACCTAATGTACAGACACACACCCAGGAACTGAATGTGATAATTTAGTGTAAGAACTGATAAAACAACACAACCTTTGTTTTATGGACAAAATTGTGATAGTAATTCTCATTTAGTGGCTACAGGTGGTACCAAATGTGCCATTTGTCATGATTTTGTGCTACAAAATGCTTATTTTGTCCATTTAATTGATTCACCAAATAAATTTTGTCACTTACTGATTAATTCTGGACATACCTCGTGAGTTTCAAAGTTCCTTTTGTGATTATCAAAACCATGATATAGACAAATTGGAGCAGTCGTGGCCCATTTAGTGTTTGATGCCATATAAAGTTGACCATGAAAAAATACTCAATTATTGTTGTGTCCACCAAATGTTTTTCGTGCGTGTGTCAAGGTTATATGGTTTTGTCTTTTAAAGTAATGCTATTGTGGCACAGAATTTGTGTATTTGAAATGGTCATATGCCCATAGTTACTCCTCATACCAATTGAAGATTACAGATGATAATGGATTATTGCTTAACACTTATACTGCACTTATACTTACACATGCAGACAGCTGAATCCTATGTATGAGGGCTATCTGCAGCATGATGCCCAGGAGGTACTGCAGTGCATCCTCGCATATATCCAGGAGGCCTGTGACACCATTAAGAAAGAACTTAGAACCAACCCAGATGAAAAACCAGTAGAGAGTGGGATAACAGATAGGATAACACCTACCCAAGAGGAAGAGGAGAGCTCTGATGGACAACTTAGTGGGAAAAGGAAGAGTGATACAGAAGTGGGCAATGCCAAGAAGAAGCCCAAGTCTCAGAGCAAACCCAAGAACAGCAATGAGGTGAGCAGACCTTTCACCCGCTCAAAGAGAAAATCCTCCAGTGATGTGGCTGGAAATTCTGTCAGTGACCAGAGGGATGTGGCAGAGAAGGACAAGGAGGAGAAAGAGGGAAGAAGTAACGCAGAGGAAGAGAAGAGCGAAGGAACCGCAAAGGAGGCGAATAAAAGGAAGAAGAGGGCAAAACTGAACTGGCTGAAACCTTCAGGGAAGCAGCCCAGTATTTTCTCCAAATTCCGCAGCACGGGTCGAATCAGCTCTCATGTGGGAGACAGAGCAGAGAGCAAGGACCAGGATTCGGGCAGCAGTGAGCAGCACCAGGGTAAAGCCACTCCCAAAAGTGAGACCACCATACAAAATCAAACTGCATCAAAGACAGAAGGTAACTACACACAATAAACAGGCTGTTACAGAACCTGATGACTCACTTGATATCTCTTTTGAGGAGTTAACCACTAATCGTATCTTACAGGTAGCTGCTGCTGTGTGTTTATTGTGTAATTTAAGGTGGCAGCTAATTTCTAATGGGTGTGGGCATTTCAGGAGCAGTTAGCACCGTATGCTTAAGATTTTCAAAACAGTTTTGCATGTGATAAAGCTGTGTAACTGTAATATTCCCTGAGAGCTTTATGGACTACTTGTGCGTGTGTGTGTGTGTGTGTGTGTGTGTGTGTGTGTGTGTGTGTGTGTGTGTGTGTGTTGCTTTTTAAAAAAAAAAAAAAAAAAATCACAACTTTTCTCATAAGCAGAACTCCAGGGCTTGGATATGCTGAAGCAGCTGTTCCAGGGTCAGCTGGTGCTGAGGACGCGCTGCCTGGAGTGCGAGTGCTACACTGAGAGGAGAGAGGACTTCCAGGACATAAGTGTACCAGTGCAAGAGGATGAGACCAGCTCAGAGGCCAGTTCAGAGAGTGAGTGCATTCAAATAAACGTCAGATTGTGGAGATGCTTTTTACAGTTAAAAAAAGGATTGTTTAGGATTGTGTTGATTCACAGAAACCCAACTGTTCTTTCAGTTATGTGCTTATAAACTGATCAAATGACTACATGTAGTAGAGTAGTCTGGATTTTGGCTGAGTTTTTGCAGCTCAGTTTAAGTCTATGCTCAATGTTTTCTTTGCTTTTCTCAGTTTCCCCAGATCCTAAGCCAGAACAGAAGACTCTGAGGTGGGCCATCTCTCAGTTTGCGTCAGTGGAGCGGATCGTCGGTCAGGATAAATATTTCTGTGAGACCTGTCACCACTACACTGAGGCGGAGAGGAGTCTTCTGTTCGACAAGACCCCTGACGTTGTCACCATTCACCTCAAGTGTTTTGCAGCCAGTGGCTCTGAGTGAGTTTTTTTTAAATTGCATCATTATAATTATTAAAGTATATTAATATTTCCAGGTAATGACTGTAATATCTAGATGAGCTGGACTTGTTTTAAATGAGTTAAATATCCCATTAATTTATTCCACAATGCTGCTGATTTTCTCAGATCTGATTGGTCAGGTATTGATTAATTTTCTACAGCAGCAGCTCAAGCAGTAGTGGCAGCTGTTATAGGAAGATAATCAAATTTGGGGTGGTAGTGCATTATAGCACTTTGTTGCGGATTTATTTTTCTATAACATCATGTTTCTCATATCATGTTTTATTCCTTAAATAGCTAATTACATTCCCTTCGTAGTGCTAAAATAATTTACTTCCTGTTTTTTGGACAGGATGGACCCATATGCTGGACTGTCAAAGGTGAACACACCTCTCCTCACTCCCCTCAAACTCTCCTTGGAGGAATGGAGCACACGAACCTCTGCTTCCCACCAGAAGCACCATTACAGACTCTTCGCTGTGGTGATGCACAGCGGAGTGACCATCAGCAGCGGCCATTACACCACCTACATCCACATGATGGACCTCCACCGCACCAAGCTCGAGCTCCAGCCTCAGGAGGAGAGTCAGAAAGAGGAAGATGGAGAGACAAAACCACTGAAGAAGGAAGATGTTTCTTCACCTGACTATGATGATGGTGAGGTGTCCTTCAGCTTAAGCTCCAAAGTGAAGACTACGATTAACGGAACGAGTTTGTCAGGCAAAGCCGGAGCAAAGAGGTCTACAGAAGGGGTCAGTCTACTGGGAGGCCAGAGAAGCATCTCAAGCTATGAGATCGGCTCCAGCAAGCAGGCCGCTTCAGAGAAACCTGCTAACGTGGCCACTTTCACCAGTTCACCTGCGAAGAACGGAGTGGTGAAGAAGGAAAGGGATGCAGAAGGAGATGGTGTGAAAGAAGAGAGTCAGGTGAGCTTGGACATGGCTTTACAGCACCTTCTGGACTATGAAGGGAAGTGGATGCTGTTTGATGACTCAGAGGTGAGGCTGTTTGAGGAAGAAGAGTTCCTACGTGCATGTTCTCCTGAGACCTGTTCCACCTCCACACCTTACCTCCTCTTCTACAGGAAGGTCTCAGGAGAAATGAACTGAGTGGCAACTGGACCACATCCAACATTTAGAAAGAACCTTCTTGTCATGGTTGCAGAAGAAACAAGCTAAAGACGAGGTTAAGGTTTAAAGGAATACTCCAGGGATGAGAAATTACTCTGTCTGCCATATGTGAAGCATGTGTCATTACCACAGACAAGCATTTCAGCATGGACACTGTAGTGATGGAGTGGACAGATCATACGTTTATTAGGGTAGAAGTTTGTGTGCTACCAGTCCCAGTCCCATAAAACTCTTGACTATGGTAATCGCACATGTGCTTCAAACGCAGATGGCCATTCTGTTTAAAAAATGCTCGCGTATTCCTTAAACAGCTGGTGTGTGTGTGTATTTTTATTTATATATATATATATATATATATATATATATATATATATATATATATATATATATATATATATATATATATATATATATATTACATACATACACACACACACACACACACACACACAAAGTATGCCCAATGCTGCATTTGTGCCTGTATGTGAATTTTTTTTTTTTTCCTCTCTATTCTCTTGTCACAAACATTTTGTTTCTGTCCTATCTTCATTCCCTCTCAAGAACCTGACATGAGTTTATCACCTACTTTTTAAAAGCCCTTACAAAATGCACCTTGGCACTAACTGTAGTGCACTTAATGTCTTGTAAGTCTTTGTTCTCCTGTGGCCCAAGTCAGGTAAACTGCTCACGCACTGGTTTTTATAGTTGGATGTTTTTTTGTTGTTTTTTTTTTGTTTTTTTTTTAAAAGGATACTCTTGTAAATTTTCATTTTATTCTTATGTACAGCTTCAGATTATTTGTAGGATAATGTTCCATAGGGTGTAAATATAACATAGTATAACATATAGTCTCAATGTGACAGGTTTTTTTTTTTTTTTTTAAAAGCCAGAACAGAAGTGAAGAACTCCAGCTATGAGCTCTAAACAGAGATGAGCCATTTGCACACAGATGTGAGTATAGCTTAAGCAGTTCAGGGCTTGATCATATTGTCTGTAGGTAACTGCAGGAATAGAGAAAAATGTATTTTTGTAGTTTTTATCCTATTGTACCTCAGTCCAGTGACAACTTTTCCACTTTGCCACTGCCATGTCGTGAGATCTGGGTCTTGTCATTCCGAGCTAGCTCTACTCAGATCAGTTCTGAAATAAGCTACATCTGAGTCAGATGTGAGATCAGATCTAAAATGTTAGGGATGTGTAAATAGTTAAAGAACGGAGGAGCTGCATGATGAAGTAAGTCCCTGATCTCCACCGTGCTCACTGGTGTCAAAGCTAAAGCCATGCTTACCTATAAGCAATAACTGCAGACTTTATTTTTTCTTATGGAGAAGTTACCTGTGACTACAGAAAAGGCAGTTAGACTATATTCAGGGCAAATGCTGTACGTGTAAATTCTTTTGACGTTTCTATGTTTGTGCCTTTTTGTAGTCTCTTGTACACCCATTAAACACCAGCACATTAAAAGTCAACTTGTACTCTTTCAATTAACCAGTCTATTTGATTGTGCATTAAAATATTTATTTAGTAAAATATTCAAGGTAAACAAAAGCTACATAAAATTATTCAAATGTTTAAAACATTTCAATAACTTTAAACAAATGTAACAAAAAAAAATGGGGAAAAAAAATCCATGATAAATAATGGTACATTTTTTGCTTGCTTTTCATTCGGATTAAATAGTAAACTTTCAAAGTCGTACCATTTGTGATAAAATGCTTGAGGACACGGTAATAAAAAAGTGCACACAATATTTTAAATAGAGTTTTGACACAGGCTGAAAGAGTGTAACAGATCGTCTCTGTAAACCCATACAAAAGTGGAATGACACTACCATAACACTTATTTTAGCTTTCTCCGTTCTGGCAAAAACACTGATTTTTTTTTTTTTTTCCAAGAAGAGTTGAATATTTACAAGCAAATAAATAAAATGCCGTTCTTTCCATCGTCTCGTCTTCCTCACATATCAAGCTTACGGAGGCTCATTCTGCTAAAGGAGTCTCTGGAGAGAAAAAAAAGGATAAATATGTTTTAGATGAGGACAAATCTGTTCTGTACAGGCTTGATGATGGCTTTCATTATTAAATATTGCTGTATGTCCATTCAGTCATAATTCCCACCTAAATTACTATAAATACAACAAAGTTCATTGGGATGTTCTACCTTGTCAAGCTGTCCGTTTGCTGCTTGGCAAATTGGCAAAACAAAAACGATAATCAGAAACGCAGTATACATGTTAGTGACCTCTTATGGAAATATCTGCATTGATCAAGTCAAGAGTTCATACACAAACTAGATTAATCATTAAGTGACATGACCAGGAGTTTTGTGGCACAAAAGCCAACGGATCAAATGATTTTTTTCTCAACTGTGAGTGGAAAAAAATGCCTGTGAATGACTGTTGCTAGTGATGCCATTTGAACTTCGTTCTTAAAAAAGAAGAATGAAGTTTGATTAATGCAATGGAAAAGCTCGCTAGAAAATGAAATGTGCGTGGCAGTCTGGGAAAACCAGTCGGATGTCGCTGTGGCTAAAATCTGGAAAATAGCTAAAAATGACAAAAAGTCACCAAAACCGAGTTTTTCACCAATAATATATACTATATTAGAACACTCTACTTTAATGAAAAATAAACATTTACCTAAAAAATGAAATGGAAATGTTTTTATTTAGGCTATTTTCTAACCTTGGCTTTCTGCCTGCAAAGATCATGTTGTGTAAGGAGACAGTTTAACAAATGCAGTTGTTAAAAAAAAAAAAAAAAAAAAAAAAAAAAAAAAAAAAAAAAAAAAAAAAAAAAGGGAAAAAAAAGTCTAAAGCTATCTAAAATCTTGCTAGCTAAGTGTGATTTCCTCACACAGTGAATTTCACAATTTGCTCTAGTCTTGGACAGCTGTGTGTCCTGGTGAAAGGGACAATAAGCCTAATCGATTTAGTGTAATCAGATATTGACTCTCAAAATATCAGCGATGCTCCTGTGCGATTATATCAGCACCAGAGAAGAGTGCTTACACGCTTTGTACAGGTGACAACAGACAAAGATTTAAAATGTTTAAATGACCTCATAAAAAGACAATAACAAAAATGTAGCCAACCGAACTGAATTAATCAGTGATTATTTCTCCACCGATGAGTGAAGAGACGCTGCTGAGGCTCGTGTGTAAATGTCGAGATATATTTTTGACCTCGGCTGATGAGATGGAGATGGATGTGGATGATGCTGATAGTCAAAGTGAGCACTCATTTCCTGTTGTAAACTTATAATTCTTTAAAAATTTGTTTTGAATTGGAATGAATTGCAATTAAATGCAAATTTGTCTTCACTTTTGGAAAGAACCAGCTTTAAAATTCATAAATTTACACTAATTTCAGTTGAGGAATGCCTGCAGTTTTCAGAACTATATACAGTAGAAAATGGAACCATGTGAAAGGTTTTCCCAGGCTGCCACACGTTATGGTTTGACTGGCAGCGAGTTCTCCATGATATACTATGGCTGATGAGATACTTCCTTCCACACTTCCTTCCTTCATCAAGCATGAAATCAAACCCTAAATTACTGATGTACTGTTTCCTGTAGATGTCAGACAAAGTTACTGCAGATGCTTAAAACTGTCTGTGTTGGACTGCTTTGACCTCTGATCACTTTACTTGCTGCTGAAACTCAAAATCAATGCAGAACTTTTGTTAAGCTAGCAACATATCACCATTTTTGTGCTTTAAGACAGACTTTACACCCTGACTTAGCATCAAACTGTTCAAACTGAGTTCACACTGAAATTGGCTGAGATATGGAATCTTTTTTCCCCCCTCTCTCCTGACTTCCTTCTAAGAAGCCCATCTTTCTATAGCAATCTAATATTACACCTTCCGCTTTCTTCAACAAGTCTTAAATATTCTTAGGTTTGGTTCTCTAACCTGTGAGAGTTGACCTGGAGCACAGGTTTGTAGAGCTGTGGGATCTTCCTGTTAATGAGCGGCTGAAGAGCCTCCTTCAACCTGTGGTAATTTCTCTCCAGCTCCCGCTGATATTCCTTTTGGTCAGGACCTATCAAACTCTTATTTTTGCGGAGGGCGTCTTCACACCTAATAATGAACAAATAGAACAATGGGGTTCGCTTAAATTACACAAAAAGAAAAAACCCAATAGATGCATTTGTTCCCTGGATTGATTCTGTAGAATTTAAAGTTCGATTCATGTCAGAGATTTAGTCTTTATACCGCTTGGTGAAGTCTTTAAAGCAGAGTCTCAGCTTGTTGTGGTGTCTGTAGAGTTTAGGATCACTTGGAATTTCAGACAGGAAGACCTGAGCGACCTCAAGAGGACCCTGGATAAAATGTACATAAAGTCAGTACATTACAGCTAGTTGTGCTGGTATAAGAAAATAAACAATGACAGGATGTGAGATTTGGCCCAAAGTGAGTTACTGCTCTACCACGAAGTTACAGCAGATCCTGACCGGTTTTATTCTTCTTAAACCACAGCAGTTTGACCCTGCCTGCCCTGCTGTTATTTCATTTCTCATTGCGCATGTGAGTGAAGTGTAAACTACATTGTACAAGAGATCCTTCACTGCAGAACCAAAAGTCCAGGGGGTGGAGCTGGATCTGATCTGACTGCCCCTATAAACCTAACCTCTAACCCCCCTACCCCTAACCCCCTACCCCTAACCCCCTACCCCTAACCTCTACGCCAGACCAAGCTGTACAACACGAAACAACACGCTGAGTTGCCTCCAACCCCTGGACCTTTGGTTCAACACTGTCCAGGTAGGCGGAGCTAGATCAGGTCCCACTTCACCCCATGGACTTTCTGTTCCGCAATGAGGGGTACTTGCACTGTATTAAACTTTATTTATAATCATCATATTTTACAGTATTCTGATTATGTATTAAGTGTATGTACAGTAATACTACTCATTACTCCCTCATGGTTAACAGTCATGTCACTTTCTTAAGTAAACTGTATTATACATATATGTATATAATCAATCCAGTTTGACTGTCCCCATCCCCATGTTTCAGTGACATGCACAAGGACTATTCGAAGTAGAAGTAGCTGTTGTATTTTTCCCCACTGGTAGAGCTTACTAACACATACTGTTTCTACTGGATGGAAAATGACTGATGCCATGCCGATGTGAATGTATATAATCACCTGGTTGACTGTGGTGCCCACAGACCCCTGCAGCACCATCTGTAACATCTTGGCATCAGCTGGATCCTGGTGAGTAGCGAAGGCCAGTTCCTGTGTCTTCTTCTGCATGTCCTCAATGGCCACCTCAATGGGCATGGAGATGATCTGAGCGCAGCGGAGAAGAAGAGAAATGAAACGTAAAGCTAAAAGGGACAGGGTTCTACAGGGTAGACAGCAGGGTTGTACTCAGGTTCTACCTCCTCCTTGTGAATGATGTTGATGCGGGTTTTGATGTAGGGAAAGGCGTGGCTGGTGGTGAGAATGGTCTTGCGTTTGTACTGCTCGTGCAGGTCTCCGTGTGCGCGGCCATCTAGCGTGAACGGCGTGCAGTAAACAAAGCGGCGCAGGTTGTAGTTCTTGTCAAAATACGTGATGCGGTCCTTCATCTCGTATGTGTCGAAGTACGGTTCCACATAAGTGATCTGAATGAAAGCCTGTAACAAACGCATCAGTCATTTCACATGTAGGTTTGCGTATGTATATGCACTAATATACAGTGCACTCTAGAATTATTGGCACCCTTCATAAAAATGATTGGATAAAATAAATACACAAAAACAATGTTTGAACAAAAAAATCATTCTTATTAGTACTTGTTAAAAAAATAATACTACTCTTCTTGGATCATACACCTGTTGACACTACTACAAGAACATACAGATGGAGATTTAATTCTGCACTGTTACATAACAACATTTAAAGATATATTTAGAAACCAAATTGATTTGGTTTCTTGATCAATCCCCTGGAAGAAGCCTTGTAACAAAAGCCATGGATATAAATGCTGCATTCAGGGAGCTCTACCTGAATCTTTATACTTCTTGCAGCAGCTCTTCTGAGGTAGAAATGAAAAACTTCCTCGGAGGACCTTATATTCCTGTTCTTAATGAGAATCAAAGTAAGCTCTTGGTCTCTCCCATACCAGAGGATGAAGTGATGATAAATCTTCCAATAGGAAAGGCTCCAGGACCTGACGGGGTTCCAGCCAAATTCTTTAAATGTTATTGTTCAGAATTAACTCCCCTATTAAAGGACATGTATGAGGAGGCTTTCGACAGAGAGGTGCTACCCCCTACTTTATATCAGGCCTCGATCTCAGTAATTTAAAAAAAAAAAAAAAAAGGGAAGAACCCAACTGACTGTTCCAGATACCACTCAATTTCATTGATCCCACTGGATGTCAAAATAGTTTAAAAATAGTTTAGCTAATAGTTTAAAAAGAGCCAAAAGTCAAGGTTTTGCGTCAGTCATTACACCTGATTCGCAGAAGACAGTGTACAACATCTAGCCTAGTTATAGCACACTTATGTAAGTGTTATCAGGAGAGGGATGCAAAGGCTGTTCAGTGGATACACAGGTTCTAACGGTATGCAAACATCTGCACTCACCTGTATAATAATGCTACTGCACCTTGACCATAAAGGTGTTGATACACACGACAAACATACCTTATTTGGATCCAGTTTACATTTGTCCACTGGATTCGAGTCCTTAATGACTTCAACTTGATCCTCCCCAAATCTCTCCCCATAGAAACCCTAAAAATGAGAACAAAGTCTATGGGACAGTGTAATACAGCGCTTCTTAAAACCTTTTTGACCAGTGACCTCATTATACGCGCCCAAAATTCTTGCCAACATTCACAGCACATTACTGAAAATAAGCGCACAATACTGAAAATGACTTTCTTATTTAAACAATAACATCGATTTTAAGTGTTATACATCAAAGAAGGAAAGATGGAACATGAGTTCTTTATATTTGAACATTTAACAATATTTTTAAGAATCATTGTGTGGAAGAGTCCACAACTGCAGGCGTTCTGCACTTACTGCCTGTAATGAGAGGACTGGGATCGTGCACCGCACTACAGCTTATTAAGCTCAGGAGATTTAGTCAAAAGTGCTCACTTCACCTTGACTGTTCCATCCAACCTAGATCACTACTATGATTTGATGAATACAAGAGCACTAAACCCTGCGTCCCATAAATAAACGCAAGCAAATGGCTGGGTTTGTCGAGTTACTCTGGTCCACGCTTTGCATTTCACATAGTATTTTCAGGAGATTAAAGACCATTTTATACCGACAGCATAGCAGCCTTATAAACATGCATTACTATAAGATCACATAATTATTACAAAATATTCCATAAATCAATTTATATGCATTTTTCTACATTGTAAGTAACAGCTGGAAAAGAATTTCCACCTCCAGCCACATCTCAGGCAACTGCAAGTGGGGTCACGACCCTGAGTTTGTGAACCTATATGAAACTACCAGGTCACGCACCCATTAAAGAGAACACACAGAGATAAGTGAGGAGCTTCCAGCGATCATGTACCTCAAGCCGATGTGAGATTTCAGCCAGCTTGGTGATGGCCGGCTCTTTGTACACAAACTCCTGCTCGTCCAAGTCACCAAATTTAGAACCATAAAATCCAACTCTGAAGTAAGTACCAAACATGCGCTTTCCATCCTGCAACAAATTCAGCAAACAGAAATAAATCAGCTTTGCACAATTCTATCTCTACTCTTACTATAGACATCGTTATCAACCATTTCACTTCATCACTTAACCATCATATCTCTAAACTATGATCTTTATGATATTATAAGCTGAACTCTAGTAAACCCTGGGCCATGGCCAGTGTAAGGTGAACTTGAATGAGAGGGAAAAAGTTCATGTTGACTTGGCACCAAGTTATCAGACCTGGTAAACATGCAAGATAAACGCTGTCTGGTAAATTTAATGCAATAAGGAGCAGAAACATATGCACACAGTGAGGCTTCCACACACAGCAAATCAGTACAGTATAGACCTGTATAATGTATCATAAGAAACTGTTACAGGTAGTAGAAAGGAGGAGATTTAGAATTAATAAAATACAGTCATCTAATGTTTATCTGTTAGTCCCTATACAGGCATGCTTTATTCATTCTTATTATAGTTAAATCTTAAATTTTATATAGTTAACCTTCATGTAATAATCTTTATTTAGTTACAGGGTTCATCAGTGGGTGGGTTCGTTCTTGTGTTCGTGTGCTCGTGTAACACCCTTAGCAAAGCTTATTTTGCACTTGAAAGTACTGATTACTAGTGGTGGCTGGTTTACCATGAGAAATGAGATGCACCTAAACATACAAACAAATAAATACAAAAAAAAAAAAAAAATCATGTATTTGCTACTAAAATGTTATGGTATTACGATATGTAAGTATTTCTCGATTTGACATTGCTGTATAAGAAGTGGGAGGCGGTGGAGAGGTTTTTTTTTGCTAGCTGACATTACTGAATGTTACGTAATTTAGCTAACCTGTGTTAAGTAAAATCACTAACTACTCAGCTAGTTTCACAGCACGTTTAAATACAAACAGCAATGAGCTCTATTTTTCCATTAGAAATTTGCTAAACATGGAGTTAAGGTAAAAACAAATGCGTCAGGGACTGAATTAGCGATTGAATTAGTAGCTGACGACCAGAAATTGCATTTCAATACACAAACAAATGAAGTATATACACTGGCTTTATCTGCCAGCCTTATTGACTTCTCCCAACTTTTTTCAACTGGCAAAGACATGCATGTCAATGTCCAATACATCCATCAATACAGCTTGAGAACAGTTAGGTTAACCTAACTCTCAAAATATTGATATCAGAGTAGCCTTTAAAACACTGAACCATACAGAGTGTACTGAGTACCAGTGCAGGGAAGGAGACAGAGAGGAGTCAGACGGTATAGTGGAATAGGCTGTATTAAGAACATCTCTGTAATATAAATGAACTGAACCTTCAGACTGTAGCATGTGGAGAGACAGTAAGTGTGGGAAGTGATGCTGGAGAGGACAGATACGGGGGAACAAGGCAGTGGGACAGCATGCTTAGGTGTTACAGATTTGCAGTGGAAAAAAAACAATAAATATATTTCACCAAAAACTATGTGGAAATGTCTAGACTATTCTGCAAAGATAATGCTGGGTAAGGAGCCAGTTTAACAAATAAAGTCTGTATTTGAGAATTTTCAGTTCAGGAAAGTCTGCCATTTGCAGAACTATACAGTATATAGTGAACTATATATAGATATATAAATGTCAACATCTGAAAGGTTTTCCCATGCCACCACATAAATATCAGCAGGTCATCAAGTTACTACTATTATTCAAATTCAAATATTAAAATTCCACTCTGAAATACAGGATTTATTTACTCTTTACTCTGTAAATCACATGTTTCCAGTGGAGGAAATCACACATCATAAACTCCTTTCTGCTTAGATAGATCAATCAACATGGCAAAAAAAACATGAAAGGTCAGCTATCTGGTTCCTCAGTCAGTCGTCTCACTATTAAAGTAACAGAAATGAAGCCTCAAACTAGGAACTTACCACAAGACATTATAATTAAAGTGGGAAGAGGAGGGATCACCAACCGGGGGAGAGGGGGGATAAAAAAAAAAAAAAAAAAAGGAGAGAACAGAACATATTTTATTCAGGGAACCATGAACGTCTTGGAAAGACAAATAAAAACAGAAAGCAAAACAGCAATAATACTTAAAACTCAACTATTACTTAAAAAAATAAATAGAGAATACAAAAAATCCCAAAAACAGGACACATGCAGGATGCAGGGTAGAGCGTGGGATCAAGGAAAAAAGCAAGCAGGAAGGGTTGGGTGAGCACGGGATGGGATTCAGGAACAGTCCAAATTCCTGTTAAATGAGGAGACAGTATCGTGCCAAACTGTCAAGGAGTCATGCAGAGAACCATGAGAGACATGATGTATTAATAGCAATTCACACACAAACAGAAATCAATACTCAGGGGTCGATTTAGTTCTAAATAAAGAATGATGGTCAGTGAAAAGATCCAAAAATGTCACAATGGACCACAGAGTAATCTTTGTGGTGACATTCTTCCACAGAAGGAAAAAAAAAAAAAAAAACATGAATTTGACATTGTTCCTAATTTTCAGTGTTGCATAGGCAGGCATAAATCGAACCCTGTGCTTTAGGATGACTGTAGTGAGGTCACATCGATGCCAGTGCTGATGAAAGACAGAAAGTGTGAGGGAGAGAGAGATGAGGCAAATGAAGTGATGCATTCATCGACAGTTCGTCATTAGTGTCACACACTGGCTCCCATGCATGTGGCCTGCTGAAACAAGCAATGTTAACACTGCTTCTGTTCAGAAGAAAAAAAAGGGAGTGAGAGAGAAAAACAAGGAAAAGAGAAAGACAGAAAGAGATGGAGGGATGGACTGAGTACAAAAAAAAAAAGAACAAGACATCAATAAAAAGGTTAATGGATCGATTTCACAGCAGAGAGAGCCAGGATCAATGCCCACCGCTTGCACATGTGGGTCAAGCATTAAGCATGAGGTTCACCACCTACCTCCCAGCCAGTGCTCTGTGTGACAGAAAGAATATAGGACAAATCAACACACACACAAGTCACAGTCACACCCTCTATAAGCTCAGCAGGACTCCCTCACCACTATGGGAAGCCACTATTCTTTCCCATAGAACCTTCAGAACACTGCATGCACTATTCAGGGTGGACAAATCACTAGCCTGGGTGCCCAGGACAAGCAGATTTTGGCTCCAGGCTCTTAGTTTTTTTTTTAAATTCATAGTTGCCCAGAAAGAAAATAAACCCTACATCTTAATAACTTTTACAAAATGAAAGTTGTCGTTTGGTTTGTATTAGGCTTGTGTGATAATGATTTAATCATCTCTATGTGATATAACAATGCCACAATATCCAGTGACGTTTACTATCGTACCAGACCTGCCTTGTGTTCTGTTAAGGTTTATGCAAGATATTTTGAGTTTATAGTACGAAATCTAACAGTACACGTTCAACATAGCTAACAAGCATATATTTATTAACCACCAGCTAACTTTTTTTTTTTTGGGATGCCAAAAGTTTTGGTTGAGAAAGGCACTTTCTCTTTTTTTGGAAACCTTTTTTTTTTTTTTTTTTTGGTGAAATTTTGACCTAAAAAATACTAAATAGGTCTACAGTGAAGTGTCAAATCCAACACTTTACAAATAATGTTAAGGAAGATGATATAATTAGAAAGTGATTAAATATGGTTTTTTTCCCCGCTCTTCTACACAGGTCAGTGCTCAGACCTACAGTGCAAGCTTCTGAAACTCACCACTTGCTGCACTAGGAACATACAGAATAGTTTTTACGAGGCTGATGCATTAAGGCGCTTAGATGACTTAGAGAATCTTATGAGAACCAATAATATACTGCTATGTGGAAAGATTTACGAAACCAATCAAAATAAACTGCAGCGCAAAGCCGTCATATTACGCACGATACGCCATCTCACAGTTAAAGATATCGAGAGAAAATAAAGCTAGACAGGCTCAACAATGATTTTACTTGTGAAACAGGAAAAGGAACGTTGTATTTCATTACTGAGATGTTCGCCAACAACTTTCTGACTTTTCGTTCAAGGTCACAAACATTTCATAAATAACATTAAATAATGTGCCACATTAGAAACGGTATCAGTAGAGGACAATAACTATGGTTACATAGTCATAGACTGTACGGTTCACGTCTGTATTTCACGTTGCTCACCACTTTTTAGCCTAGTTAATTAGGTTTCTGGGCAACCGCAACAAAGCGAGCAGACTGGAGTTTCCACTTCCTGAGTGGGCTGAATGGGTTAGCTAATAAATCTATCATTTGTCCACCCCTGCTATGGTACATATCATTTATAACCCCATAAGCATGCAAGCCTAATGGACTTCCATCATCTCATGGGAAACCATGATTCTGTCCCAACACATGCAGAGCCCCTTGCATAGTCACTCTGGAGCTGACACTGAGTGTGTTAACACCTGCTGTGTGTGCTGGTGGAACAGACAGGCATATGAATGTGCTTTCACAGGACATCTCCATGCAAGAATGAACATCTGCCCAGTTTAAACAGTGTACAAGTATGCAATAACCCTACACACAAAAACACAGTTTAGTGGACTAATATAAAAACATATTTACGTGTTGCATCATGTAAGACATTATGTACAACGTTAAATGTGTAGATGACAGTACGAACATGTGTGCAAGCATGAGTGAGTACATACGACTAAATAAACATGACTTCATTTCTACATTGACATTGACTTGGTGAGATGTTTTGATATTTGAAAGCAAAGTCCTGTTGTTTTAAACTGAAATGGCCAGCGAGTACAATGACCTGACTTTTACAGGATAGCACTGCTACCAAACAGTGTGAGCATTTACCTGGTGCACTATTTTGCCAAAGGCCTCCTGCAGTTTACCATGAATGGTGGCCAGCTTCTTGGCATCCCTGTTAGCTTCATGAATAGGGATGAGTACCTTGTAGACTTCGTTCACAGCCTCGTACATGCCAGCCTGCAGACGGAGAGTGAAATCAAGATCACTGAACTAATGATCACCAATAAAGTGTTCACACAACGCAGGATACAGAATACTGTGTACTACGTTGGTTACTGAGAACAAAAATTCCTAGAGAGCATCCTGATAGTCATCACTCTATCATTTAACAAACAGCACCACATTCATTATCAAAAATCTGCTATGGATTTATCCTGATTGTTCTGTGGAGTTACCTATACAGCCCTGCTACTATTGCTTTTTTTATTCTCATAGGACTACATATAAAACATGCACTGGCATTTGAGAGACAAAAAAATGGCAAGTATGAATGCAAGCCTAAAAGTTCTTTGTGAAGTGCACTTCCTCACCATAGAGAAGGAGGCAGCAGCCTGCTCCAACAACCCCACCAGCCCGGCTTCTGTGAAATATTTCCCCGAGCAGATACCCTCCTCATCCGGAGACACGACATCATCAGATACAGCAGACTCCTCCAGTACGTTGGAGGAGATATTCTGTTGCAGAACAGAGGGAAAACCACTAATAAAACCATTCGTTTGCAGAAATGTGGAAGGACCGCTCAGGTCAGATAAAGTACCTGGAAGGTGACACAGCCCACAGGCAGGTACTTGCGATCCTCCAGCATGCTGAGATATTCAGCTACCAGGGCAGCGCTGTGGACAAGACACTGAGCCGCCTCTGCGTGGTTATTCCTCTCCGAGTGCTTCCCTGCCATGTTCTGTAGCCAGGTCAGTCTTAAATCCGGGGACGTCTGATAACCCTTAGCAATTCTGTTACACACATGTTTTTACATTTGCATTATGGCCAACATGGTTATTTGCATATATTTCAAATGAAACTCCCAGAATTTGAAGCTTCTCCACAGAACTGAACAAATTTAGTATCAAAATGAAGCGCAAAGAAAGCCAGTAATCCGACCTGTACATCAGATCAATAAGCATCTCTGGATCCTCTTGATGTTCCTTCATCTTTACTGTGTCTGACAAAATCATATGCAGGTTAAACACCAGGTCCTGAACCTAAAACGCACAAAAGCATATTATTCATGAGACATTTTTTCATTAATATTGCATTACATTATTACTTCTGTTGTTTCATAATAAAGTTTAGAAATGTAAAAAAGGGTGTGGATCTGGATTATAATTCTAACATCTCCATAAAAGTACTAATTAATTTCAGAGGTGTATTTTCAAGAATATGCGTCTTTTTTTTTTTTTGGTCTGTGGGGTCAAATGGGTGGCAGTTCCCACTTGGCCAATGGAGTGCATGATACCTATTATACATTTTTCTGACTACTTTTCAGAATCTTGAAGTTTTTTTTTTTAATTTGTTTGGATATTCACACCACCATGTGTAACACACTTTTGTCCACTGGTGTCCAACAAGAAAAACTTCTGAACACCATTTTTGCAAATTTATTGACAAAAAAGTACTACTACTATCTTTAGCCAAAGCTTGAAGTCTGGCTTTTGACACCTGGTCAGGGAATGTGGTCTCTCGGAGCTCCAGGTCCTCCTCAGCATAGGTCAGGATGGTTTTGAGCGAGCGTCTCAGGAACTCCTCGTTAAAGTTCTGAGACGTGCCAACCAGAGACGACAGAGACATGGTCACCTGCATTTTCACTCTGGCAAAGTTCTGCAGGACATAGAGAGATTCATATCATTTAGTGAGGTTCAGGCACAACCTTGAATAATTTCTCGAGTTGTTGTGCACTCACGTTTCCAATCTCAAAGTTCTGTCTCATTAGCAGGTAAAGTGAGGCGCTTGCGTGTGACCTAATGGTGCCAATGCTACTGCTGCAGTTCCTCAGCAGACGCAGACACAGATCAGCACACTGCTCTGTCTCCTCCTCAAACAGCAGCTCTGGGAACTAAAAACACACATAACACACCAATCACCAGAGAAATAGTAGCATGCACACTGGTGTTTATACCATCACACGCGTTTTATGACTAAACCTGTGCTCACCTTTGAGACGAGAGCTCTCTGTGTCGCGAAGCAGTGCTGAAGATAGAGGGCACTCTGGTTGCATGCCATACTGTGAAGCAGGACTTTGAGGACACCTCCCAGAATGCTCTCCTTCGACTCGGTCACAGATACAGTCTATACAGAGCATAATCATTACTTGTAAAGATTACAGCTCACCAAATTAGGATTGTAAATCTAGCTTTTTGTGCTTTAAATATTTACCTGCACTATGATTTCCAGAGTGTCAAGAATGATGAGGTTGGCCTCGGTTGCCAGATTGCCGTCTATTAGTGCCTCATGTTCCAGCTCTGCCCTGGTTCTGCAAAAGGGCGAAAACAGAGAACACATTCAGAATTGTTTTATGCAGTGTGTGAGAAAGGCAAGGACCCCGTGAATGCTAAAACATCCTGCACAAGCATTCAAGGTCATGTACACAGAGGATGTGTCACTCTGTATACAGATCCAATGACACTAAAGACATACTTATTGCTCACAAACTGAGCACAGGTGATTCAAGGTAATGCAGATACAAAAGACTGCTCAGGCATCTTCCATTGTAACGGGTGTACAATGGGCCTAAGGGGAAGGAGATGGTTTATGAGGACTTGTATAGATTTATCTAAGCTTACAAACCTATCTATCAAGGCATCATGGCTCCTCCTACTGCGCTGAAGGCTTTCCTTAAACCTGCACAGCACACCGCTCATTCAAAACAAGCCATACACAAACTTCAACAGCATAATTGTTGCAACACAGCGAGGGGAGAGCCAGCAACCAACCAATCACCCCTAGTGCAGGAGGCGTCCATAAAAAGCACAAATAAGTGGACCATGGATACGGGGGTAGGGTAGGGTTTGCAGGGAAAAAAAATCAATAGTCTATACTCTGCACATGTGGAAGCTGGATTTGGAGTCCAGCAATTCACACTGGCTTTGAATAAAGAATCTGGGGTTAGTGATGCAGGTAGACTACAGTTAGTATAACACATGGGCACATGTTAAGAAAAGGGAGAAACAAAGACAGTTTAGTCACTTATCTAAGCAGAAATTCAAGATTCAAAGTAAGGCTTTGTGAAAAAATAGCCTAAAATCACAAGCTCTAACCATAATTATGTAATGAATATAACATGACCGGACGTGCTGTTACAGAAAAAAGTGAGGCGGTGTTACTGTTGCCACCCTGAAGTTTATCATTTTCCAATAAAAGCATGTCCTGAAGTGTTTCATTCACTTTATACCACAGCAATTTGCCAAGAGCAACATTTGTTTATGTATTAATGAAGAGCATAGCACACATTTTCTCCATGTATAGATACTTTCAATTTTTCAATTCAATTTTCAATTCAAATCAGTTCATATCACTTACATTATAGCAGCTATAAACTGTCGTTCCCACACCAGCCTCTCTTTCTTTCTTGAAGTTATTAAGATAAAAATACTGCAGGTTTTTAATGTGCAAAGCTGTCTGTCCTGAAGACTTTCCTGTGTCTGAAGCTTTACCTCAGACGGTTACAAAGCACTGACAACACACTTCTAAATCCATTTATGTGGAGTGTCCACAATACAAGTCCCTGTGTAATTTGTTACTATAGAAACAACAATGTATTAGAACAAGCACATTATTATTATTATTGTTATTATTATTATTATTACAGCCAGCACTACTGTCAGATCTGCTACAGAAAACGAATCAACGCCTTCGGACCAATCAGATTCAAGAATTCAACAGCACTGTGGTATAAATTAATGATCAATTCTATACACATACAGTTTGGCTGTTTTATACCGTTTCCTTTTTTACTGTAATGATTTATAATCACACTATCCAGTGTCACCCAGAAGAGGGTGGCTTCCCCTTTAAATCTGGTTCCTCAAAGTTTCCTCCTCATGCTGAGTGAGTTGTTTCTTGTCACTGTCGCATCTGGCTTGCTCATTAGCGATCTAGATCTAGGCCTTGGTTTCTGTAAAGCCTTTTTTTTTTTTTTTGCTGCAAATCCCTATTATCAAAAACACTGTATAAATAAACTTAAGGAAGTCAGTTTTCTCACCCACCACTAAAGTATGCCTGCTGATTACGGCTTTCCCGATTCCAGGAAATTTGTACAGTCGAAGCTTTAGATTTTGCACTTTAACTGGAATGTGTGACCGAATGCTGAGGACCTCATCACTGTTTATAATGTTACACAAAATAAAGTATCTAAAAAACTGCCATGACATTAAACTTCTCAGGATAAAATAATGCAGTAGATCTTTTTTTAAGGGACACTTCACCAAAAAAACACTACAGTCTTTTTATGGCAGATTTCTTGCAGAACAAACTGCAGAAGAATCAAATATCAATCAGTTGAGAGCAAAATTCTACACAGAAAATAGAGTAATTTAATTTATAGCACAAAACATTTAGAGCTTTGGGTTCCTTCATTATTATAACTAACAACAATAGTTAAATAGTGTATGTTCAGACTTTTATACAATAAATCTCCTGTTCACAAGACAGTCCTAGTTTGACTGAGTATCAGTGTATAACAGTGGTCACTGTATAATGTTGCTTGCTATAATGTGGAAAAATGACTGAATCACACCACCCAAGCAGCCACCCTTTTCCTTCCCAAGCGCACACACACAAACACACACACACACACACCATCACAGAGCAATCCCAGTTACAAAGACACAGCAGTCCAGCTTCAACCAGAGCACTTTAAGCATGAGGCAAGAAGAGCGAGGGGGCAGGGAGAGAGGGGGCGGTCCTTATACTCAAGGGGGTTAGCAGAGGGAGGTTGTTTAGATCACACTTCAGTTGTACAATACCTGACTGATCTGTGGCCCCTGGACACATAGTACATGAAAGAACAAGGTCAAATGGAGGGGTTATTCCACACCAAAATAGTTAAGGGAGTACAATGTGTAATGTTCTCGGTACTGAAGGGACACAGGTGGGCCATGATTATAAAATAATGAATAAATGCATTAAATAAAGATATAGGACATATGAACCAGCACATAGTTCCAGGACATATGAACCAGAACTGTTACACAAATAATAAAACATGACAAGACATGCTGTTATAAGAAAATAATCAGTGACAGGGATGATTAACTTTACCACCCAGAAGTTTATTTTCCTATAACAGCATGTCCTGATGTGTTTTATTCAATCATACACCATAGCAAAATTGTCAAATGATTATAATTTGTATTTATTAAATTTTTTTATCTATTTATAGTTACATTCAGACATGTTAGTTCCTGTTATCACTTAACAGCTATAAGTAGTCGTTTTCTCACTTTCTCCTGAAACGAATAAGACAAAAAAAATTGCAACTTGTTTCCAAGAAACTAAAAATCACAACGTCCCCAGTTCTTTACAATGTTTCTTCCCAGAAAGCTTCACCATAACGTTTTTTTTATTATTATTATTATGTGAAGCGTCTGCCATACAAGTCTCAATGAATTACAAGGGAGAGTCAAATAAAATATATTTGATAAAATATTTTTTAATTTGCATAATTTTTCTATATCTATTTCTTCAATTTCATTCACTGCAAGTGCAATGCAGTGCTACCTGGAGATTTGTCTAGAAGGAAAATTCATCTGGTTCCTAATTTATGTCACTTTTAACCTTAAAAACTTTTAAGATTTTCATCTGACTCAGTCAGAATTTATTTTTTGTATAATTATATTCTTTCTGATTTTATTTTTTGCTTTATATTCTATGGATAGAATGTGACTAATGTGACTAACTAAGATGTCAGTTTGTAATTTGTAGCTGGAAAATAAAATGAGCAAAAAAGAAAAAAGCTAAAAGTTTTGAGCGGTCATACTTGTCCATCTTTTCACTGTTCTGGCGCCAGTGTGTCATGTCTTTCCTCCAGCGCAGATTCTCTTGACTGCCAAACGCACTGCCTGAGGGACTCCGTTCTGAAAGAGAGAGAAGCTTCAGTTTCACAAAAAAGGCTGTTTAGATATACTGAGCTGTATTTTTTTTGTGGAAGAATAAGCAAAACATGTTGGTATAACACTGGAATATTGTTATTTTAGTTGAGGATAGTTGTCATTTTTGTGGTGTGAAATTAACACACCAGCACCGATGTGGTGGATGGGATGAGACTTGCAAAATCTGCCTATGAAGCTGTATAACCCACTTCGGTCCAAAAATAGCTCGAAAGTTACCGTTTCTCAAGGTCCTCTCTTAAAGAAAATGCAATGCCAGACCCATATTTTCCTGACTTTTCAAACTCAGGCTTGAAGTCCAGTTGATGTACACATTTAATATCATAGAAATCAATATAAATAGGGTGTCTGACTGAATTACTACATAAATACAACTGCAACAAATAAGAACGAATAATTCAGTTGTGCCTACTGAATGTGCATCAGACACTTAATGGGTCATTATATCTGGAACATATATACACATATTTAATAGAACATATATATACATATTTAACAGAAACAAAAGAATTTCTTAAATCTATCCAATTTTTGCTTTCATAAAGATGAGGAATTAACCAGTATAATCTAATCCCTATTCCCAAGAGGTTCACAGATATGGCAGGACTCAAAATGAAAACAAGAAAACAAGTTGTTTTAGCCATCTGGTTATTTCTACCACTATAGTCCCAATGTGAAATTCACAAGTGAAATCGAATCAGCTGTCTTTGTGAAAAATGTCACTGCGCGTGGTTTTTAAGGGGAGTTAGATGAGATGATCTGATTGGATATTATCATACCTAATCAGACCTCTTGATAATGCATTAATTCTAACCCAACCCCTTTTTGCAATTACATCACTCATAGTCAGGTTATCAACCGCTAATAAAGAGAAAACATCTGCTACAAACAAGCTTACTCATTATTTCCATAACAGTGTTAGAATGAGAAACCTCCAGCACGGACCTAACTGTCCTCGGCTGCGTCGCACCATCTCCTGCCTGGCTCCGATACTGCCCAGGATGGCCTCCTCCAGCTTGGCCTTCATGTCTTTAGATTTCTTAAAGGTCAGACTGTTCATGCGCTCAAATGCCTTCTTTCCCTGCATGAATAAAAAATGGGCCTTTTTGATGAGATGGATGAACAGAAGAAAAAGACGGTTAATTTAATTTCTCATTATAAGTATTGTTACGGTGTAAATTGAAAATTACAATCCGAGTTCACACTTTGATTAAATAAAACATGCTGTTACAGTGATTTTGTGATTTAATGTTGTTGAAACTTCACCTTGTACTCGAAGCAGGAGACACAGAGGTAGAGCATGTCCAGCAGGCGGTTGAGCTGAGACACAGACAGGTCAGTGAACCACTTCTGCAGCACCAGCTCGTCTGCGTTCTTCAGCACCCACAGCAGACAGATGAGCAGACTGCGGCTGGACTCGGGAGAAAAGGTACCATGCTGACGGGTGGCCTGGGGAGAAGAGAGAGAGTGAGACAGCATGCTGAAGCCAGTGATGTCGATGGCCTGCCATTTTTATTTATAGTGGCTAAATTTGAATCATTTAAGCATGTAGTTTTGCCATGTTAAAAGAAAAAAGAAATACAACTGAAATTAATGTCACAGTATATCGTGGCAGTGTGAGAACAGTGCTGTTGAATTCTTGATACTGGTTGATTAATTTTCTATAATAGCAGCTCTGACAGTAGTTCCGGCTTCAAGGCGAGTCACTGGTTTATATTAACGGACTTGTTGTTAATATGTTATCATTTCTATAGTAACGAACGCTCCACATAAACATTTGGAGAACTTTTCTGTGAGGAGACATTTGTTTAATATTTATGGAAGGAATCTCGAGTGTCAGCCCTTTATAACAGAGGTAAACATAACTATATATGGATAAAAATACATTATGTTATTTAATAAAAGAAATTTGTAATCATTGGTAAATGACTGTGGTATAAGAGGAATAAAACGTGTGCTGTTATAGGAAAAATAATCAAAGATGGGGTGATGTGATTGTGCCTGACCACACAACCCTAGTACCAAGCAGATAACAGACAGATAAGAATGAAAGTCAGTTGTGTCATGCTCCTCTCCCAGGCTCGGTTACATCACCTACCTGTGGGTTAAGCAGGAAGCTACTGGGCCGTGACATCTGAGGAACAGAGGTCCCTGCTATTGCCATGGCTACGCTCTGACTGATCATGCTATTGCCCTCAGCTTCCTGTTCGTCTACTCCAAGACGACCCCACTGGTTATGAGACTCTGTAAGAGAGGACAAACCAAAACCACATCAACAGATTACAGTACACTGTAAACCGATGCACCACGATCTACACATTCAGCTGTTTAATCCAGTTAGAGTTACAGCGACATGCAGAGTGTGCAGCTTGAGTGAAATCGATTTGGGGCTTCCTACCAATCACACCTACCATCAATAATCATGTCATCTCACATTGCTTTATGCAGTGTGAGTTTCAACACATTGCATGCACTTCTAGCAGACATCTGACAATAACAGTCAGTAAGAAGCTCTTGAATGTACCTGTGAAGTCATGGAGCTGAGGCAGGGTCTCCATGACGATGCCAATGAGAGGTAGGTAGAGCATGGCGACCCTGGCTTTAACCTCAGGGTCAGCGTAGCGTGGGTCCGAGTCATGACTGGATAGTAGGTTATGGACCACACTGATCACCTTCTTATGCAGGCCAAACATCCTACATGCAAAGACAAGTTCGAAAGTTGTCCATTTTAGTCAACAATAACAGGCACAGATTAGCATATTACTATATTGCAGCTTTTTACAATGTAATATGTTAAAGTTAACTTCTCATTAACAGCTGAATAATAAGTGGCACAAAGAGAAAATAAGTGCATATGATTTGTCTGTTGGATGTTCACTGATTTCCAAACACTTTTGAGCCAGACAAGCTAGTAAACTCATTTCATGCTGATAATGTTTCCACAAAGCTGTTTTTCCACTGGACAAAAACAAGCAGAACTTCAGGACAAGGATGCCTCCACCACCACCAAGTACAGTCCTTCTCGTTACTAATATTATGCCTCAAATAAAAATATAAAATATATGTTAAACAAGATGGAAGCTGTTGAACAAAACTATTTCAGACATTCGTCCCTGCTGTGACCTTGAGCCTGGTTGGATCAATTCTAAATCTAATCAATTCATCTGCTGGTTACAGTGATAATTTCACATAATTCCTACAAACATTCAACCACTCATTCTTGAGATATTGCACTAACGAGAATCCCGGACAGACGTAAAAATAATGGAAAGAACAGAACTTGGGTTTTTAGGTCTAGTTCACTTTCCACCAATTTGAGAGACAACTGGAACAGTAAAATGACTGAATTATCACTACAGTGTACATCAATGCCATTGTTATGGTCAATAAGGAAGATGCAATAAAATTACAGATGAGAAAGGTTTCAAAATAGTTTTTAAAAAGTTAATGAATAAATGAAAAATTCTCATCATGATTAATGAAATTAATCTTCAGTATCAGCCACAAAATTTTAAATGAACAACTAAAGTAATGTAAGTTAAAATAACATGAAATATCCCTCTAATCCTGGGCCACCAGTCAACATTTTAATTTTAACTGATTATTGAGTTGCACTCCGTAATCACCAGAAAAGAGAAGGTTGTGCTGTGTTCAAGTCCTGAAAAAAAAATCAATCTTTGTGCTTTTTTTTTTTTTTTTTTTTTTTAAAAAGAAATGTTTCTTACTTACACAGCTATCAAATATTCTGGAAAGTAAAATGGGAGTTTTGCTTTTGACAGCACACACACAACTTCAATAACCTAGCCTACTGCTTTTCGTTTAAATTTTGTATGCGTGTGTATGATGTTACAAGGAAACCATTAAGCACTGAATAGTGTTGTTATCCCCACCCCGTAATCCCTTAGTTCTTATTAGCCCCAATCTTGAGCAGGTAACAGAAAACAGCTGAAACGTTTAGTACTGAACTGGTGTTTTGGTACTGTACAACATGTTTACAGATATCAGACAGGACAGGATGTAAAGCACAGAGATGAAGTGAGATGAGGTGAGACGAGACACACACCAGTGTACTGACCCATCAGCCTCTGGGTCCAGAATAACGGCGAGTTCACTTAGAATCAAACCAGCCAGGTAGTGCTGTTCTCTAAAGGGTACTGACAACTCAAACATGTTGGCAATCTTCTGGTCCTGCACGTGGGTGGAGAAGCCAGAGCTCTGGGGGAAAACAGAGAGAGATAAAGACAGACACGAATCAGTTATGTACTGCTATCACTGTGGTTGGTGCACTTATAGTGTCCTTCATAATTATTGGCAAAGATGGAAAAAATAAGCTAAATAAAAAGTAAGATTTGTTTGATTATTAGTTTGATCTTTAAGAATCATGGAATAATGCAGAGATCTTTCCATAAAAATCTTTTCAGATCCTTCCTTGGTTTTGCATTCCCATCAGTTTCTCACATGGTATTAATGCGATTGAGTCAGATCTGTTCACACCAACTGTTGATTCTGTGGTTGGTGTATTTTATTGGCAATAATTCACTGGAGCTGACTCTTCCTGTGGCCGTGTTACCTGTGAGGTGGCAGAGGAGACGGAGGGAGAGGGGGAAGCTGGAGGAGTGAGCAGACTGCAGGGCAGGTTCAGCGTGACGTAGTGCTCATGGCTACACACGATCCTGAGGAAGTCGAGCCTCAGAGACTCCAGAGTGGGGTTCTGCAGAGCGTACAGCTTAGTGGACACCTGGCGGGAAAGAGAATCGCTGTCCTTAAAACTGCACTGTCCTTGAGAACTAGAACCAATAAACAGGAGGTCGTGACCTCAAATTGACCAGGAAGTTTAAGAAATATTTCCAATTACTTTTACATTTCCATTTAAGCGTTGAATCAGAATTGGAAACAGACTACAAATAAAGCGTACCTGTTTCCAGTATGTCTTGATGAGGGTGAAGACGAAGCCCCTGTCCATGACAGACAGCAGGTCATTAAGGAAGAAGGCCAGGCTTGTGTTGAGCCTCTCCACCAACTCCAGATCCTGGCACAGCAGAAACAGAAAGACATGCTGACTGCAAATATCCTTAAGCAGTCTAAAACCTAAGACTATGACATTTTAATTTAAAACCATTCAGTCCTTATTATTCAGTGCCTCTAATCTGAATGCCATTTCCAACAATTAAAACGTCTTCATTAAGCTCAGATAGCCTGGTATGTTCATGCGGGTGATTACGCAAGAATAAAAGGCGATGGGATGTGCCGTTACAGGACAAATAATCAACAAAAGGGCAGTGTGATGTGGCCCTACGTGAAACAGAGTTACTGTTAACACCCTGAAGTTGATTATTTTCCAATCACAACAGGCCCCAAAGTGTTTTACTTCTTTTACAAAACAAAAAATTTTGCCACGATTACAGTTTTTTATTTGTTAATGAATGACACATCATACAATTTATCCATTTATAGTTACATTCAATGTTGTGGAACATTCAAGAAACAAGTTAGATCATTGAGTTATAACAGCAGTAAATACTCATTACCTCACCAGTCTCTCTTTTTTCTCCCTCTTGAAAACAATAAGACAAAACTGGTGCTGCTCATGTTACCGAAAACCGTTAAAGTGCAATGTCCTTAGCCAGCTTTACTTCTGACTGTTACAGTGTTCTGACACTAGAGACTCCTTCCCTACATGTTACACGTGTAAACTTCCCTATGTCACATGATTACACACTTCTGTTTATTTAATAACATGGATTATCAGTCTTAGATCATATGGAACGTCCACCACAAGTCCCAGTTGTTACTACAGATACAATAACACATTACAACTTGCCTTGCAGCCGGCACTTCTGTTAGAGCTGCTGTTATAGAAAATGAATCAACAACTTCTAACCAGTGACATACCAGTGGTGTGGTATAATTCTAAAAATGAAATATAATTATACGAATTATATTCTTATTTTTACAACATTTGCCTGCTAAATCAAGTTTGTCAAAGAAAATCTACAGTATGATGTAATAGCAGATTCTGTTACCTTTTGGAAGCGCGAGACGATGTCCCCTGCAATGGTGCTAACCAGAGCCGTGATGTCGTCCATGAAGCGCTCAGGAAAACGGTTCTTCCTGGGAGACTCCAGACGGTCAGTGAAGTACAAGTGGTGGATTATACTTTTAACCTGAAAGCAGCAAAGCAGCAGATTTAAGTTCATATACAGTGATTCTACAACAAGCAAATCAAGCACTTTGTTTTCCTGGTAAGAAAGATAATAGAATAATCTACCAAATGAAGCCTGGGGCCAACAACATGTACGTAAGTGAAATCCATTCATTTTTAGTGTGCAGGAAGTGATAAGTGTAAGAGGAGCATTACAAGGCAAACCTATAGCATAATGAAACCTATTTTAATTGCGGTCATAATTTTGGATTATTCAATTATTTAAGTAATTAAAAGTGACAAAGGGGTAAAGTGACGATGTATACCTACAAAGTGCAGAACAAAGTGTAGATACAGGGCTCCCACACATTCTCACAAATTTCCATTGTTGTTGGTTTTTTTTTTTGTTTTTTATGTTTTGGTTAAAAATATTTGCTACAATTCTGCAAACAGATGATGTGTGTCCAATTTAGAGCTTAGGTATTAAGTTCATGTCTTGGGCCACCCATCCTTCACATGTGTCAACTCCTGTGCATGTAATCGTTGGGTTTTTTTTTTTGTTTGTTTGTTCCTTCTTTCACATTAAACCAGACTTACTTTATTAGAAAATCTGATGATAGGCAAATGAAAAAAAATGAAAAAATTCCATGACTTTACCAAAACCCAATTTTTTTTTTTTCCAGGTCAGGAAAATGCAATTCATTACCTATAACCCATAAATTCATGAATTTCAGGACTGCAAACTCCATGTAGATTGTTAGACTCTTAATTTTATATATAATTGGCATGTAAAAGACTGACATTCAGTTAATGTGATGAAAGACCAGTCTTATTTTATTTTCAGTCAGAGACGTAACCATGTGAAGGAATGCAGGCTAATAATAATATATGCTTAGATTCCTTAATATAAAGAACATCGTATGTTACTTTAAAAATAATAAAACGCAATAAGACTAATAATTATGAGTAAATATCATGATTTTAGTACTTGTCAAAAATCACATGATCGTCATTTTACCCATTATTATTACGCATTATATTAATTCTTACCATGAGCTCAAAGAAGAACCAGGCTTGTTGAAGAGCTCCTTCTCGCACACTGCCACTGCTCACCACCCACTGCAGTGCCAGTTCCTCATGGAAGAGCTAAGGAACACCAGCAGAGCATCAAAACACCATCAGCAACCAGCCATTCACCACAAACACACATTTCAAAGAGAGAACTAATTAACACACATTACTGTGTTATAACACTACTATAGGAAATGAAACAGGCCTTTGACATAATCCCTTTGGCTGCTGCAAAAACAAAGCCCTGGATTAATTCGGAACAAAATATATATTCACATACATTTGGTTTCACCAAACAGCAGGAGTGTTATATCATTCCATCACCAGACAGCATTCACAACGAGACACACAAACAGCATCCCACACTACCACAACCACCACACCAAACACCATCCAATCAAGAGCCACAGACAAGACACAGGCGGAGGGGGCGGTCGAGGAGGCGGCTGTGGCTCCTCCTCCACCATGTCGGGTCTCTACCTTTTTGGTCGGCAAGCGTCCTGTTAAAGTTTGCAAGAAACTGGCGCTCTCAGTGTGCGATGACATGCGATTGCCACTGCGCTCCATGGCCTATGGGTGGGGATGAATGGAAGGGTGACAACAGATTAGTGTGAAGGACAGGAGTGTGTGGTGCCATCTGCTAGTCAGATAGACACAACTACACGCGCACACGCACGCACGCACGCACACACACAAAAAGATGGAACAAAACCTGGTAACACAGCACGGACTCTCATATTGTATGCTGGCATACTGTAAAAGCTATCAAACAACTACAATAATAATAATAATAATAATAATAATAATAATAATAATAATAATGTTGAATTAAAGCAATTACTGTAATAGCTACAGTTATAATAATAATAAAAATACAATTAATTTAAAAAATAGTAGAACAATTACTAAACTTGCGAGAGTGGTACTGTCCAGTAAGACAGTACACTCAGATTTATATTCTGGAGCAAAGATTATCTAGCTTTATCATATTATACAGTAACAAATAGTTTTCAGAATTTCTATAAAACAAAAACTGAGAAAACTGAGACACGAGTAAACTATAAGTAACTGTAATTAACTACATTTCACAGGACAAACACACACACACACAGATCCAAAGACTATTTGTCTTTTATTCACACACACACACACACACACACACACACACACACACACACGGTTTACATGCAGCATCTCATGACATGCCGTAGTGAGAGAGAAAGTTGGATTAGTGCTTTCATGGCCATGCAGTGCTCACAGTGTGATGAAGGCAATGTAGAGAGAGAAAAATGGAGAAGAAATATTTAGCAGTGGAAAAAAATGAAAGAAGAATGGAAACCATATGAACGGAGGGAACGACAGAAAATGGATGAACCGCTCAACCACTTTGATTGTAAGAACTACAGTCAATTATCGTGATCCAAAACCAAGACACCGATTCATACTAATTTTATCCAGCTGCACATTAAAGCCTGATTTATGCTTCCTTCTGAACGAGTTTTCCAAAGCCTTCAAAATGCCAGGAAAGCTTTTGGAAAACTGACCTTCCAAAACCAAGTCATATAGACTGGCTGCTCAACTGTGCAGTGATTGTCCAGCAGCTTCGTCTCAGACGACCTCGCATTTATCTTGCCAGAGCAGTGCTGGGCAGTAGTCATTAGCTTAGTAGTAATTAGTAATCTATTAGCTTGAGTCGATTTCCCACAGTGAGGTAGAGGTGTCATCACTTTGGCACTAAACTTTATTTGTTAACTGAGTAATAGAGATAAACGCTATACTGTTTTGTTTTCTTAACACAGCCTGCACCATCATAGTGTACACTACATTCTGAAAATATAATAAATGTACTATTTATCTGTGCTTGGTCACTAGTTGATCATATAGCTTAACAAACTCTGTACTACTTGTCATTAGGGTTAAGACACTTTTCTCTTTCAAATAAACACAATGAAGCTGTTTCTTATCATTCTGTTTTCTAAACATGAACCAGTGAGGCTCCTGTAGCAGATCCTCTGTTGTGGCTCATCCAATCACACACATTTATGTAAATTACTAGCATTTTGTCAGAGACTAGCTAGAGGGTTAGAGACATTTGGAGAAGTTTCATTAACTTTCATAGATTTTCCATGTTATTTACCCTCACTGGTCTCATTAGCTTGTTTAAAAAAAAAAAAAAAACAGAACATGACGTATATAGATAAATGAAGTATGCGGTTCTTCTGTCAAATTCTTCTGTGTCAAATTCAAAGCAGATGTTAAGGGTCTATGGTGCTAGTCAAAAATGATAACTTGAAGTATCGCTAAAAAACAAAACATAACTACTCTGACTACGTCTTTATTATAGCCTGTTAATGTTTAAATATTAAAAGGTAACTGTTCAGCTCTTGAGTGGTGCAACAGAAACGAGTTCCCCCATCTTAAGTTGGAATCATGGCGATGCCACAGCCATCCATGAGTCAAGGGAGCAAAACTGGCTATCCCCTGACAAGCACAGCAGCACTAGCTGGTGGTGAGTGTTTGTGAGATCATTTATGCAGAAGAGGGTAGCCAGAGTGTGTTACGCTGCCCTGTGATGCAGCGTGAGCAGCAGATTGAAAAGATGCAGTTGGCTTGCTTCATGTGTCTCAAGGAAGCAAGTTTTAGCCTTTACCCTCCCCAGCTGTATGATAGGGGAGAGCTGGCTGGTGGGTGGAATTTGGCAGGTGACCAAGTGTGTGTGTTTGTGTGTGTGTTTGTGGGGGTAGTCACCATTTAGTAACGTAAGTTGCTTATCTGGACCTTTGTACGGAAAGAATTTTGTCACTGGAGATTTACACATTTTTGCTGACTTGGCTTTAGGCCAACAGATTTTTACTCAGATGATTCAGGACAGGCTTTTAAATATATGTTTCAGCAACATCCTTATCTCAGTTGAAGCGATGCCATTTTGTTTAAACAGAAAACAGAGCTTTTTCCCTATCCTACCTGCTGTTTAATATTCCACCAAAGCTCCTCCAATTGTCCTGAAAGACCATGAATGCTCAAGGCTTTGAGAGACTTTTCTAAAGCTGCTCTCAGAAGCACTTCTGATGAAGCATAAACCAGGCATAATATACCAATAAACCAGGCAAAGTGACAGCAGTCACTTTACATTTAGATTTCTTTCAAACCTAATCAGCCTTCTTCCATGACTATCCGTTATTGTAAGTTTGCAGGAGAGACGATAAAAAATCCTGAAATGGCCTCTTTCTTCATTACGCTGATTCTGATTGGACGGAGTAGCCTGGTAAAAGAGATTCTGAACCTCAAAAGCATTCACTCTCGGAAACACATTTTTTTTTAAGCTGCAGTTGGTATTTCTTGATGAGCTGCATAGATGATGACGATCAAAATGCACTGCTTGCGACATAAGTCTACGGCCATATCAGACTTATGGGGGTACGCATGCCTGAGTACACTGCATGCAACAAGTTAAAGGCTTGTGAGAGTCAGTATGTTTTCTACCAGGCTGGTGGTTGAGGGCTATGCTGGATTAAACCTACAGGATCTGTGAATACGGAGCAGGAGTTGTTGGGTGAGGACATAAAACCTTTATAAAAAATGTAAAAAATAAAAATAAAAATTAATTAATTAATTAAAAAAAGAAAGAAAGAAATGGGGGTGTAGTTTTTTGTGTGCTGGACAGGTAAGTGAGGTGATTCTTTTTCTTTTTGTTTTAAGGGGTTGGATTATTTTTTTAATGACCTGCACAGTATCGGATGCCGAGCCAGGGCTGGTCCCCCAGGGGCCACTCTTGCAGCCCATAGTGTGCACCCAGGAGTTGGAGCGATCTAAGCCCTGCGAGCCAAGGGGGAGGGAAGCAAAGGTGTCACGGGCAGGAGCAAGCAAGCAAGGGAACAGTGACAGGTCAAAATTTACAGGTCAATGCCATGGGTAAACAAAAGGGATAAAAGTCATTCAGTTCAAGTCAGCACTTCAAACATCCGACACCGAGCTTTTTCAGAAAGTAGGTTACGTTAGAATGTAAGTGATTAAACAGGATTACAGATTTAGTTTTTTGAAAAGAAACAGATTCAAATTCATACATTGCAAGTCAACAATGCAGGAAAAAGAAGTTAGATCATTGTCTTTTATGGCTGTACGATCACTTCAAAAAGATTAGGCAAGCTGAATTTTGCTATTCATGGCTAACTGAACACAAAACTGGAAACAGTTGACAGCATTTAGAAAAGACCGCCACATCATACACGGACCTAAGAGGATAAAAGCGGAGCATGCATAAACAGGAACTGGACATCACACAAAATAAGCTGAGCATTTCTTGCCACACCAAAGCAAAATATTAATGTAATACAAACGTTATCTTATTTTCCTGACCATATATAACCTAGCTTTCTGCATGGAGAAAGGGCTTGATAAATCTTTGTATCTGACTTTTACAATCTTTATGCACCAGATGCATTCCTTACTGCGCATCTATGATTTCCCGTTTTCTTCCAGCTTACTGATACAGCAGTGATAGAGATAAGATGTTTCAGCTGATGTTTGCTGTACAATTGCTCTATAGGGTTGAACTGTAACTGCATTGAGAAATGCTGCCAGATTAGTCAGCACTTCCGGAAGAATCTACGGCCTTCTGCAACGATACTGATTGCAGTGATTCATCTTCAGGAGGATTTAAGACGAGTCACAGCATTCCTAGCTTGCTTGTTAATAAACTCCGCTCGAGCAGCCATAAAACGCCACTGGAGTAAGTTATGAACTGTGATGCCTACCAAATGAAATTTGTAAATCACTGTCACATGATGCTGACACGTCGATGTTAGAGAGCTAATAAAAATGCAGGCAGTCAAGTAGGATGTGCATAAAAATTGTGTGTTATAAAGCGCATTATATACTGGGATGTATAAGTTGAGGTTAAGTTGATCAGCTTATTCATCTAGACACACAAGAATCTCTCATGATGCCAACCTTCCTACCTTAGTGCCGATAATTGAACGAACTTCATCGTCCGGAGACGTTGGAGTGCCAGAGATGTCAGGGTTACTGTTGCTAAGGCTACGGGAGCGGTTGAGGTTGAGGCTGGCTGGTCTGATGGCAGACCGAGCCATAGTGGCGTAATGCACCGAGCCGCCCAGGCCTCCAGGACCTGCTGGCATGAATACATGAGAAGAAGAGAATTAAGAGAATCTCATGTTCCTATATTAATCTCAGCCAAGATCAAAAATAAGTAAGCTTCTTTTTTTTTTTTAAACATCCACAACTGCCAAAAAGTAGTTAATTAGTTAATAATTACAGGTGAAACAGGTAAAGAACAGCAGTGGATAACTGGCTTTATTAAAAACCTTCTTCCTAGGCTTGTCATGATGATGAAACTTTAGTTGAAAAACAACAGTCGTAAAAATGTAATTAATGATCTAATACTTTTTAGTAGTATAAGCCTAATATTTTTTTAATGTAAGAGCCTTCTAAGACAGCTGAATCCCAACTGGATTCCTATTTACCTATTTATGCTCACTACATAGAGTCTAACACAGGCCCGCTTTAAACAAACAAGCATTTAGATTCAGCTACAGAAAACAACGGTTCCAAAAAAAAAAATGCCTGTTGAAAACCACTTACATGTAGTATGACACTTGGAAAGTATAATTTGTTTTTTTTCCCCCGTTATATAAAGAAAAAAATATCACATTCATTTAGAAGGTTAAACAAAAAGGGTAAAAAACACATTTCCAAAGACTTTAGGTGACAAGACACAGAACATGAGATTATAAACATTATGATTTGTCATGTTCGCCTTTGAATACATAAATGTCATGAAATTTTAAATAGTATTTGTTCTGAAAACCTACTGTAGATAATAACACAGCCAAAACATAAGAAGTGTTTTTGAGCACAGGTTCTGAAACCTAAAGCCATGTTTTCACTAATTTAAGGTAGATTATATAAGAAAGATGTAAAAGACAACATGCGACACAATATGGCTAAAACAACTTACCTTCATATAGTTTTTCGTCAATATGAATTTATCTGATGAATACGTTTGTTAACTAAAATAATGATGCACTGATTATAACATAACGATCAGCTGTCTGGTCCGAGTACATCGCACGCATGACCTTGCATTCAAGTAGATTATTTGCCTCAATCCAATCAATGGAACACATATAACACACATGTTGTACATGTCAAAGTAAACATATGATTGTGCCACGTAACCTCTGCATTATGGTCAGCTAATATAACAGAGATCAGGTGTAGTAAACCTAATGACATTATAATTACGATATTTATGGCAGACTGGGGAAACGTGTTGAATGTCTCAAAAAAAAAAAAAAAAAAAATCATCACAAAGATGTCTGAAACATTGCTAGTATGATTTCCTCACACAGTAAATGTCACGCTGTGATCAAGTCATTGCATATTTACTGGCCACAGCAAAATGGACATGAGCTTAATGAATTCACTTTGTAATCAGACACCAGCTTGCAAAATATCTGATGCTCCTGCACTGCGGTTTGAAATAACATTTTTAAATGAATTCCTCAGTTATTCAGACTTTAAAATGCTAGAACTTTGGTTGAGATACATGCAACACATTTCAGTTCAGGAAAGCTTGTAGTTTTCAGATGTGTGTATATATATATATATATATATATATCGTAGAAATATCAAAATTTCCGGACTTTTCACACGGGTGCCTGCACAGAGTCCTGACCTCAACCCCTCTGAACACCTTTGGGATGAACTGGAACACCGACTTTGCCCCAGTGCCTCACACTGGTTGGCATCTGTGCCTGACCTCACTAATGCTCTTGTGGCTGAATGAGCACAAATTCCAATGCTCCAAAATCTAGTGGAAAACCTTCCCAGAAGAGTGGAGGTTATTATAACAGCTAAGGAGGCCTAAATAAGGAATGGGATATTCAACAAGCACATATGGGTGTAATGGTCAGGGGTCCACAAACTTTTGGAAATGTAGTGTATAATTAAAAAAAAGTGATTAGCCAGCACTGTAAGCAACATGGAAAATACCACAGAGAGAGAAAATGTAAATGATTAAAACTGGTGCATTTCCCTCAGGTCTATCCCATCACTATGAGTGACTGTTTCTGTTATCAACCTCCTATGGTCTCGTTTGTTGTAATAAATCTCAAAATCTGCCTTGTTATGGCCTTGTTCTATAAGCGCATGCCTGCTCACACAACAGAGCAGAGCAGAGAGAAGGCTTACCTGGGGAAGGAGAGTTAGGGTCCATGTTGGGCAGACGGAAGACGTAGTGAATATAGGAAGAGAGGAGGCTGTTGCGGCCGTGCATGTCCTGGCTGGTGTCCAAATATTTATGCAGACGGTTTACTATGGATGCCATCGCCTCAAAAGAAGCCTGGCCAAGATTGACTGCAATGAGAAAGATATGAAAACAGGAGCAGAAGAGGAAGAGAAAGTTGTAGGTTTCAGTGTATCGCGGTACTAGACGATTTAGATTTGTAGATTAGCAGTACAGTGCCGTGTCAGCTCAGCGAGTTAGACAGAGCGAGTTGTTACCGATCTGTCCAGCGATGACAGGCGGCCGCACCACCAGCAGCACCAGCTTGTCGAGCAGCAGGTGGAGGAAACGCACCACTGGTTCCAGCTGAGAGGAGCTCAGAGCTGCTATGCTGCCCTTCAGCTCAGCTTCCAGGCTGTTCTCCATGATCCGCATATCTCCGATCCTCACCGGGAACATGTGCTCATCCAGAGCGTGCACCAACGCAAAGAACTTATCCAGATACTGGTCCTGAGAGTGGAGAAGATTCAGTACAGCTCTTTTTCTTACACACATACACAACCTAGAGAATCCGAAATGTAAGAACTAAGAGCACCTGTGTGTGGATAGTGGACACAGCTACAACCTCAACGTTAAACACTCCTCTGTGGTTATCGACCCATTTCATACCAGGCAGAGGAACCTAAAAAATACAGGGATCAAAAGGAAAGTATGAAAAGCACAGTGAACATGGCAGTTATAAACTGCATCTGCCTGCCAAATTGTGTCTTCCATAATACATTACACAAGATGTACCACCACGCCCCCGATATAGATTAATTATATATTAATCTCAATTATTAATAAACCACAAAGAAACAATTTAAGAGCAGAATTAAGTAGCTGGAAAAACAATGATCAGTTCCTCATGGAACCCTACTGTATTTGAGCTTGCAAATGAGTCTTACGTCAGGAGAGAGAACAGAATAAGACTGCGGTGGTTTTTCCAGAGACACCGGCAGGCAGAAGTGGCCCGTTCTAAGACGCCCGTTCTGCAGCATAGGAATCCACTGGAAGAGAAAACGAAGGAGTAGGAGTTTTACAATTGAACTTTACAAATTTGCTTTACACATGCAGATGTGTGTGCAGATGCGTGTGCAGATGTGTGTACCGTGTATCCAACTGGTGTCTCCAGAGGAGTGTTTTGCTTCTGTTGACAGCTAACGTGATAGAAGGTGAAGAGGATGTGATGGTGGTCGTTCAGGGAGGCTGGCAGCTTAATTTTGATCTCATCATGGAAATCTGGAGAGCTGGAAGGGTACACAAGCCGAACCAACACGTGAGAATTAAACAATAGCCTAAATCTCTACTCTCCACTTCCTAAACCTCTCTTTAGCCGGACATGTCTGAGAAACAATCGCTCTTTAATAGTTATATGTTGGACTGCTCCATTTGTAGGTCACTTCAGATTCAAAAAAAAAAAAAAAAAAAAGCTGGCAAATAAATATAATTCAAGACGCAAAAAAATGCACCTTGAAAATATTAAACTTAAAAAACATTTAAAACATTTAAAATGGCCGCATTTGTTCTACAGTTTTGTGCAATACAATACAATGCAATATAATGCAATGCAAAAGTTAGTAGGTAAATCAATAAATGCAAAGAATTCAGTGGGGAAAATGTCATGAACTGTTTCACAGGAATTGCAGTTCAGTGTGTGTGGTGGGGTGACAGTTTGTAATATTTACACTGTCACAACTTCCAATAGCTTCCTGACTTTAATATCAGCTGATAAATTTTAAAACCTAGTGACAGCTTCTGTGATTGGGTCTCGTGAATGAAAGATAACAGGGTCACTAGAACAGCACAGAAAATGAGAACACTGATTAACTAACCTCTTTACAAGCAATGAAAATTGTACTGCTGTGGAACTGACCGGTTATGATAGACCACCGCAGTGTATGCCTCTTTTGAAAACTCTCCACAGCTGGATTTACCGAAGATCACCTAAACAACCAAGATGGGAAAAAAGCAGTAAGTATGGATTGATGTTCCTTTTATTTGTTTCATTCATTTGGTAATGCTGCTGTATATTACAGTTATAACACATCCTTGTTGAGTTCTTGAAGCTGATTGGTCACAAGGTACTGATTAACCATGTATAAGAGTAACTCTGACAGTAGCTCCGGCCACAAAGCACAGCTTTATATTGTATTAATGCGCTCATTATCGTTTCTATAGCAACAACTCATTCACAAAAAGCGTACTGTAGACGCTCCACATAATCTAAAGTTAATGATAGAATACAGACGTGGTGTAACAAAGACATTTAACAAAGGAAACAATACAACCTTAGAACTACAGAGTTCTGTAGGAGGAGACTTCAGTGTCAGTGATTTGAAACTGATATAGGTGAGGCTGCTCCTTCAAATTTTCCAACATGGGAAGGTCTACATACAGAGAACTTTGCAGTGTTCTCAGCAACAAGCTGCATTTTATTTTGTCTTATTAACTTCAAGCAAAGGAATGACTGTTTATAACATTAAACCGAACTACAAACAGATTAAAAAGTATGATGTGCTGTTTTTATTTAAAAAAATAAAAAATGCCTAATGATTGGCAAATCGCTGTGGTATAAGAGAAATCAAACACTTGGGCACATGCTGTGACTCCGCTTTGCATCTGGCCACGTCACGGTACCCCCGTTGCTGATTATTTTCCTATAACAACATGGCCTATCGTCTTTTATTCCTGACATAATGTACTACAACAGCTTACATGGCAACTCAAGTGCATGTACAGTGTGTTAGTAAATACATGCTCTAGCCAGCTTGTGCGTCATCACTTACAGGCATGGCATTGCTGGGGTCCTCCCCGTTCATAAACTGCACCTTCACTGTGATGTTGCGAGCAGAGCCCTGGCGGTTGGCGAAATTCAGACTCTGTGGGTTGACATACAGCAGGTTCCTAATAAGAACAAGAAAAAAGAGAGGAAGAGGCATAAGAACAATACATGCAGCAAGCAACTTAAAACTGAGAGATGTTTTATGTAGTGAGCAATCAGTTGCAAAGTAAAAAAATAAATAAAAATCTCTCAAACATACACAAGTCCACAACTGGGGTGATGTAATGCAGCACAAAGCAGAACTACTGTTATGATCCCAATGTTGATTATTTCCTATAACCGCATGTCCTGAAGTGTTTTATTCGTCTTATACCACAGCAATTTAATAATTATATATATTTTATTATTAAATAGATCATACTTTTTATCTGTGAATCCTCAATAGCTCCTGTTATCACTTACATTATAGCAGCAATAATCATTCCTTCCCTTACTTTCTCTTGAAGTTAATAAGACAAAATGCGCAGATTGTTAGCGAGAACCTACAAAGCATCCTCTGTCTAGAAGACTCTCCCATGGCGGAAAACGTGAACTTTTCTTCTAACCATTACAAAGTCTTACAAACACTGGAGACTCCTTCCATAAACATTTCCTAACAGAAAATTTCACCATATCAACGAGAATAAGTTTTCTTTGTTAATTAACAGCATGCTTTTTTCAAAATCTGTTTATTACTAGGCTTAGATTAGGCAGATTGTACACCATTCAAGTCCCTGTGAATGAAGGTTGTTACTATAGAAATAATGATGTATTATATCATATTATATATATATATTACATATATTATATTATATTATATTATATTATATTAATAATGAACAGATTAATATAAAGCTTGAATTAGAGCTAGCACAACCGTCAGCGTTGTTGTTGTAGAAAACTAATCAACCCTTTCAATAGCGCCATGGTACAATTTCATTTATTCAAGGGGCATTCGATTGTAAAATATTTAATCAAAGAATGGCACAATGTATAACTGGAAATGAAGTGATTTTTGGTGTAATGTAGTGCAATAATTATACTATGGTCAGGGCATTAGTAACACAATGATGAAACCTTGCTCTGATGTAAAAAGCTTTCATATTAAAAAAAAAAAAAAAAAAAAAAAAAAAAAAAAAGGGCAACAGCTTTGGAAATGGAAACTGACTAAAAACTCAAAATAGCCTCTGTGGTTTAGTGAGATGAAGGATAGTAGGATGCTTCAGAGCAGACTGTACAGTACTGTATACTTTGGCTGACATGTCGCTGAAACCACAATGACGTGAAGCTCATCCTCATGGGAGCATGAAGGTCATAAATATTATTCACAAAGCGCTCCTCTCTCATGCACTCGCTGTCTCTCGCTCTCTCCTCATCTGATGCTGCTAACCATGTTTTCCACTTCAATGTCAATCTCACGCTCTTCCTGATCTGTCACTCTGGCAGCTTCAAAAACAAGTGGAACGTCTGTGCTAGTTATAGCTGTTTAAACAGCATCCCGGAAACAAACACTATGTTTATAATAATCTGCTCTTCATGTTGTGTTCCAGATGCCAGCCAGGTTTTTACACCTCTATCTCCTTTATTGACAGACGTGCGATTCTGATTGGTCAGGGAGACCTCTTACATAAGCTAGACATCTGAACAGTTTGCTCTGTTTATGTACAAGGATCAAAAGGCAGACTACAGTCAGGGGTCATTCCAGATGACCATGCAGAAGTGGGGTCGTTCCATGTCAAGCAGAAACAGCTAACGACATTTCTTGCTGGTTTTAACAAAATGAGAGCAATTATGAGATGTCGAAACTAAGACTACTTTTCCTTTTCTCTGAGACAGGAAGTGACCATAACAAGCCACGATACAAATCAAACTACCTTTCCCAGGAAATTACAGGAAGAAAGTAAAATGATCCAGCAATAAAGCCAGCGTTTAATACAATTCTTGAAAAATCTGACAGAAAGTATGATGACCAACCAGAAAAAACATTCGTTTTAATCAAGGGTCCAATTACTGTGGCCACTTTGTAAATGAATAAACCTGTATGCGTATTCTGTTACTGCTACAGTCCTAGTCCTTATTTGAACTAGCCAGGAAAAGTGGTAAACTGCTGAGAGAAAAATTTTGCACAACCTAACTACAAAATAAAGAAGGTAAAGAAATTTAATTTATACCAACAAGACATTTAGTGTGATTGATTTCATATATAGAGTATATAAGGATATAGCATATATAAAGATATGTGACATACTGTTCTGCTACACTGTTTGGTAAATCAACTATTTTCGTGTTCTAGCTCTACCATTTATCACTATTGCTTGGAGATCAGTACAGATGTTAAGACACCTTGTGCAAATAATTATCATTATAGATACATTATTTAAATGGGCACAATAATATTAGTATAATACTAATACCTACCTGAGTTTTTTTGTTTTTTTTTTAATTTCTGAACTTCCCACACATAGAACCCATTTTTATCAAAATCGTCATCCAATTCCAGTCGATATTATTTATAAATATAATAACTTTGCAAACCCCTGCCTATGCTTCATGGACCCCATGGGTCACCAGGCACCACTTCGAGAAGCATGAGTTTAAGGAATACAGATTTTTCCCAAAGTCTTCCCATTTTCATACCCAGGGACCTCTGGATCGCAGTACAACTAAGACATACCTGCTTTGATTATGAGACTTTCATTGCACCTTGTTGAAGTTCCCCAAACAACTCCAGCACTTTTTTTTTTAATTACCCCTCTCCTCCAACATCAATGAGGATCTTCACACACACGCAGACCTGCACAGTGGCTCAAGATTGATAAGGTGCTGATACAGCAGGCCATTAAATCAAGCCAAGAGATGTAAATTGTGCACTTTTATTATTAATTTCCACCCGACTACCATCTCTGAAATGATGAGATCGACCAGGCAGATGATTCATTAGTGCTCCCGTGGCACTACACTGTTCACTGCTGCAGTGGAGCCACAGGGGTGGTGAGATGGATTATGGATGTGTGGTGAGAGGTTTTGGTGGGCTATGAGGGGGGTGGATGTGCATGCCGCTATAATTTGTTTGCTCTGAAGCAGCCTCAGGGGATGTTTTTTTCCCTTGATAGTCAGGGTCAGATGCAGCTGCATAATCTGTTTAATGATCAACAAATTCTCCCTCCCCTTCTTGTCCAGGGGTATAAATTGAAGGTCGCCTGGTTTTGCATTCTGTTGCTCAGACCACAGGGAGAGAGGAAAAGCAGGGGAAGCAAGGGAGAGAACCCAAGCAAGATCAGATAGTACCAACTAGCTGCAAAGTCAAAATGAACCTTGTCTGCTTGTTCTTCCTGGGGAGCATGTGCACCATTAATGCGGCCCATCGTTTGCAAACGGTCACAGAGACACCGTTTCTTCACAATGCACAACCGACAGAAGCAAAGTCGCGCTTCGCAATGCTGGATGATGTACGACTGTTGGCTAACGGTCTCCTCCAACTGGGGCAGAGCCTGCGAGAGTTTGTGCACAAGACCAAGGGGCAAATCAATGATATCTTCCAGAAGCTGAACATCTTCGACCGCTCTTTCTACCAGCTCTCCGTTGTGACCAGCGAAATCAAAGAGGAGGAAGAGGAGCTCAAAAAAACGACCTCGTTCCTCAAGTCCAACAACGAGGAAATCCGAAACATGTCGCTGGAGATCAACTCCAAGGTCAACAGTATTTTGCAGGAGCGCGGCCAGCTTCAGAGCCAAGTCGGGAATCTAGAGGAAAAGCTGCAAGGCCTGAGCCAAAGCGTAGTGCCCCTAGAACAGCTCCAGGAGATCGCCGCTCTGAAGGTAGGTCTATCATTTGTGTACGAACCTGTATAGCTAGGAGAAAATAATTAAATGTGCCAATCAGTATAGGACCAAACTGTAAACTGATGAAGCTCTTCATATGAGAACTGAAATTTTTCCTGCAGGATGTGATCGACACTCAAGAGAAAACCATCAAAGACCTACTGAAGTCTGTAAGAGAACAGCATGAACAGCTCAACTCCCAGAAAAACAAACTCAAAAGCCTGGAGGAGAAGGTAGAGAAAAGATGAAACGATGCAAAACATCCGAACTGATTGACGTAGGTTATTTCTGTTGAGTAACTGAGGCTTACTTTCTCTCACTATGCTTCCTTACAGATCAATTATGACTCTCTTCAAGACACTGTTGAAAAAATTGCAGATTCAAACCAAGAAGCTCCAAACCTTCTCAACTATCTGACAAGTAACTCAACCAACTCAAGCACTAACACAAATGGTGAGTCCAGAAACAAAAATTGGTTACTACTAAGTGAAAGTTCACACTTTCGAGCTGTGCGGTTTCCTAATAACAAGTTTGTTACAGATCTTCCTGCAGACTGCAGTGAAGTGTTCAATAGAGGCCAGAGGAAGAGTGGAGTTTACCCAATCAAACCCAATCAATCCGAGCCATTCAACGTGTACTGCGAAATCAACTCAGGTAAGAAACATTTCAGCCAACACCAATAGCAGGAATATTTTTCTTTACAACCATTAGCCTTACACATGGTTCTTTTCTTGCATGCAAACCTAAACAGTTTCCATTTAGGCTTTTATTTTTTTTAATTAAAAAATAAACCACCTCTAATTAGCACCATAGACATTTTCAGCAATACGTTAGATTGCTTTTTAGTAAATGAAAAACAAATAAAATTTTCTTTCAAAAACCTTTTTACATCTTTCCCTTGGCTTTGCAGAAAGAGCAGCCACAGTTATTCAACGGCGAGTGGATGGTACAGTGGACTTTGATCAGACCTGGGACAAATATGAGCTTGGATTTGGAAATCTGGAACGTAAGTAGCCCAATGCAATGTGCAATATAAAGAAATTTAGTTGAATAGTTAAAACCTGACTTGGTATACAGAAAGACATCTTATGGATCTAACAGATCTGGATCAGTCATGCTTTGTTCATGCTAAACAAATGCAAACACACACTGAACTTCCATCAGTATTGTTGGACCAGACCTAGAACCTGGATTAGCAAAGTTTCTAGCAGGGTTTTCTTAAAGCTATCTTGGTCTTAGGTATTCAAGATTGCAAACAATAAACACTGCTGTTAAATGTATTGCAGATGAATTTTGGCTTGGCTTGGCAAAGATCTACTCCATTGCCAGACAAGGGGACTACATTCTCAGCATTGAGCTGGAGGACTGGAAGGATGAGAGGAGATTCATTGAGTACATTTTCACTTTGGATGGTCCTGCATCTCATTACACTATCCATCTGACTCATCTGTCTGGAAATCTGCCCGATGCCATGAGCAACCACACTGGCATGATGTTCTCCACCAAAGATAAGGACAACGACAACCTGGATGAGTCCAGCTGTGCTCGCAATTACTCAGGTAGCAACACTAAAATTTATGGATTTCAAATTGTGCCAGTTATGTGCAGTTAATATTTTAACCTACACAGTGTTGAACATTACAGTAACTTTATTTTTAATTTTTCAGGTGGTTGGTGGTTTAACGCATGCGGTAGCACCAATCTAAACGGGCGCTACACGTGGATGCGGTCAAGGAATCGTACTCTGCGCAGGAAAGGGATCTACTGGAGACCTGGCAAGGGGAGCTCTTACACCCTCAAATTCACAAAGATCTCCATTAGGCCTTTGTCCCAGTTCCAGTGAACCTGACTAATCAGGCAACTCTCAACCAATCAAAATGTTCACACAGGCAGCAATGACTGTGGCCCCTTTCTCCTACACTCAGTCCAAAGGTGCTGACTTGTCATCGAAGCATGATGCAACAGGAACATTTCATCAACCTGACATTGAGCTTCAAATGTACAGATGTTGCATGTGTGGTCTTGCGACAGACTTTTACTTTTTGAATTATTTAGAAAATTGCTCATAGAGAATGCAAACAGAGCTGAATGCATTTTGAAAACTATATATTTGCAACTATATACTAAACACCCACAGAAATCAAACTAGTCTCACAACGCATCCATGTTAAATAGGTTTCACTTTCTTGTTTTTATACTACATTTTAACTTAATATCATATTTAAGCCGTTTTTATGTTTTGTGCTAGTCAAGAAACATGATGCTCTTTTATGTTACTGAGTCATATTGACTCCTGGTTACACAATGTACACAACCGTTCAGTAAATGTTCATTTACAGATTTGCCCTGAAAAACAGTTAAGGTGCACAATTTTTATAACAAAATAAATGAATCCACCCAATAGCACAGATTTTGTCTTGAAATGCTCACTTCACTCAAATAACCTAGTAACAACCTGGGACTTAAACAGGGACAACCTAGTAACAACAGAGACTTGTCTGTATATAAACAGGTTAAAACGGTGTTTATTCTTCATACGGTTTTCTTTGAGGAGACATTTACTTAACATTTTTAGGAGTCGTCTCCAGTGTCGGTGCTTTGTAACAGCCAGTGGTAATGCTGTTCCTCTAAGTTTTTCTACACAGAAAGGTCTTTCTGAACAGACGGCTTTGTGCTTTGCAATTACAAGTAACATGACAAGCTGCTTTTCTTTTTTGCGTCCTATTAAATTTAAAAGGGAGAAAGAAAAAAAGAGGCTGGTAAAGGACTGATAACAGAAAGTAACTTGTTTTGTGGGCGTTCCACGGCAATAAACGTAACTATAAATGGATATAAAGTGCAATGTTTTGCTCTTTAGTGAATGCTCAATTGTTACCATTGCCAAATACTTTGATATAAAGGAAGAAGACACTTCGGGATGTGCTGTTATTGGAAAATAATCAACCTCTTGGTGGTAACAGTAAGTCTACATCACGTCAGGCTGCATTGCACCACCTTATGAGTGTTTATTTTCTTATAACGCACACCAAGTGTTTTATTCCTTACTCGCAAAAAGTTAACTACGGTTAACTTTCAACCATAGTTTCAATAAATTTCCATTAGTCAATAACTATATAAGTTATTTACGCATATATCAAATATATTACATTTACACAACTTCTGCCTAATTTGTGTACATAGCAGTTTACTATAAATATAGATATTGGAGCATGCCCAAGCAAGCAGAATGTCAGCTTTGCTAACCACCACCAGACCCTCACGTGCTTTGTAGATGACTGTCAACATAACCCCTTGAGAAGCCTTGACTAAAACAGCAGGTTGGGCCGGTTAGTTTAAAAGCTGTAGCAAGGCCATGATGTTACTTCACAGTATTTGGAAAGGTGAATTGATGCATGTTGCTCAGTGGTTACAATTCTGTGCTAATGACCGGAAAGTCAAATCCCAGAATGCCACACTGTTGGGTCCAAAATAAATAAAACAGAGTTCAAAAGTTTAATAACATATAAATATTTTTAAACAGATTGCAAAAGATGTGTAATAGGTCTGTATTTGGGTGAAACAGAGCTCAGCTGTGGTACCTGTACGTGGTGTTGGGCACATAGATGTCCTTGGCTGGGAACTCCAGGATCTCTCTGGTGGGCCGTACTCGGGTGTCTGGATAAGGCTTGACCTGGAGCAGCTCTGGAGTCAGACAGTAATGTGGGTTCTCAGGAGCAGGAGAGATGTCGATCTTCAGCTGAGCTATAAACATTAAAAAACAATAACAAATAAGTTTCCAGTGATCAAGGTTTCTGAATTGTCTAGTAGCTGCAAGACAAAGATATCAGATGCGTTATATTAAAACCAGCTGTACGCTTCATCGGTACAACTCAGGACATTCATATGCTGGGAAATTTCCCACCATGCACCTGATGAGACTGACGAGTGTTAATTATACAACGAATTCAGCCACTTTGACTTTTACTGTCTTCAAGCAAATGCTTGAAATCAACTTATTCACTAAGCAGTTCAGAAAATATCCCTGACTTGTACTTTGTTTTTATACCTCTACTAACAACCTCTAACAGGATTTTAGCTAAATGGTATTTTTAGACTTTGTGCTAGCATGAGGATATTTTTGATGGAAACCAGAAAGGCCTTCTGTAAGTCTCTCTGAAAAGGGCGCCTGCTAAATGCATTAGTGAAAATTCTGAAAATAAACATGCCAGAGTTTGCTGTTATAGGAAAATGACAGGGAGGTGTGATGAGCCCTGAGGTGAAGTGAACTTAAAGTTACTATGTCAAAGTTGATAATTTTTATTTTTAGTGAATGACACGTCATACCTTTTTATGCATTTGTGGCTGTGTCGTGTTGTGCAGCGTCCTTTAAACAAGTTCTCACTTACATTTTAGCAGCTAAAACAATCATTCTCTCTCTCTCTCCATATTAATAAGACGAAACTATAGAAAGATTACATATTAGAACGAGCACATTAACAACTTTGTGCCGGAAATACTGTCAGAGCTGCTGTTATAGAAAATTATTCAACGCTTTCAGCAGCACATTAAACAGCACTGTGGAATAATAGTAAAATAGATGCTTGGAGAGGAAAAATAAATGATAATGGCATAAGAAAATGAACAGGGCAGTCCAAGTTTATGCCTAATTTCTCTCTCTGGAATCAGGTGTGTGCCTGCTTACACACACAAAAAAAGGAAGGGAATAAACTCCTTTGGTTGCTGTGTGACATTTTCCAACACCACGTACTACAACTTTAATGCTTTAATTAAATTTGTTTAATTTATTTTAATTGGGGTATAATTTAAAACTTATAAGTGAAGACCAGTGATAATATAATAATAGCCTGTGTACTCTTACTCATAAGGCACTTATCTATGATTCATGTCAGCTATCTGTCTGTGTAATACATGCATGTAATGCAGCGGCTGAATTTCATTCAGGCAGTTGAATATTTGTTGTAAATGTCTTTTTTTTTTTTTTTTTTTTTTTTTTAACCTTTTAAGAGTCAATTGAAAACATTCAGCATTAAATTGGGTATTTTCCAAAATGAATCTAGCAAATAAAGCAACTAAATAAAAGCTTCAGTCTTCAAAGCGTACACCAGTACTCTTAAAACAAGTTCAGTGCTTTCATGAAATGTCTCACTTATTAAGAAGACTCTATTACATTTAGCCATAAATTCTGCAAAAATGGATTTCACCCATAACAAAGACCAGATTATGTAACGAAAGCCCCAGACATTAAAAAAAAAAAAGCTTTACGTTAATGAAATCTGTCTGGCATTTCAGAAACACATTTTGTCTCCTTATTTAAGGGGGGGGAAAAAAAAGCCTGTCATGGATATCTGTACTTTTGGCTGGAGTTTTTGTTGCTCTTCTTCTTTCGGCTGCTCCTGTTAGGAGTCGCCACAGAGGATTATTGGTCCGCATATTTGATTTGGCACAGTTTTTATGCCAGATGCCCTTCCTGACCCAACCCTACCCAGTTTTTAATCAGGGCTTGGGACCGGCATTGGGAGTGCACTGTCCAGCGCTGCGGCAGTGAGAACGCCGAGGCCTAACCACTAGTCTTGCCTGGAGTTTTTGTTACTGAGTCAATTTTTTTTTTTTCATGCCCACCTGTAATAGGCCTGAGTCTGCGTAACACTGAAGAGGGCCGCCTCATGTCAGCCAAAAACTTGTAAAGATCCTCATCGCTTAGCCGATCTCCTTCCTACAGCAAACAGAAAAGTGCAATCATTTGAATAATAATTTTAAGACTAAATAAGGTTTTACTCATTCATTTAAAACCTAAGGCTTGTGAAGAAAAAGCTTACATAAATATTAATGCAAGGTCAATAAATATTAACACTTCATCTATGAACGTAGCATATTTTAACCTTTATACTTTACTGTGATGGCAGATAGTTATAGCGAGTTCCTCATGCAGACTGTCATCTCACATCAGTGAAGACTGACCTGTTTGAAGAAGTTGGTGACGGTGAGTGTAGCAGGCCTGAAGCTGGTCAGATTGCAGTACTCATCCCCACTGGTGGTCCTCTCTAAAGAGCGCCGACCCACAATGCTGGAGTTCCTCCGCTCAGACCAGGAACCCTTCCGCTCTGTATTAACATGGAGTAAAATTAAATCAACAAAATTACAACTCACATGAGCATCACCATTAAAATTCTATTTCATGAACAGGTCAAAGATGAGACATGTCCTTCCTGAGTATGAAGCCAGAACATTTTACAGTTAAATAGGTTATTAACAGGCATCAGCTGTATTCCATTCTTCCTTGTCTGTTGACTAAAATATACTAACTATAAAACTATCATTCTGAACACAAAACTGTAATTCAGTATAACAATACAATTCTTCCAATATTTACAAAAAAAGTTACAAAAATTACAAATGTATCTCTGTGATTTTTTTTATTGCAGGGGATCCGGAGCCTATCCCAGGAACATGGGATGCCAGTATACTGGAAGGCACCATGCACACACAGTCACATACTTATTTACACCTAGTGACAATTTTGTTCTCCCCACAGGTGAAACTCCACACAGACGTTAACCTGAGCTCAGGATTGAACTGGAGGACCCTGGAGGTGTGAAGCAGCATTGCAACCTGCTGTGCCACTGTGCTGTCCCATTTTTAAAATTCTATTTAATTGTGTGTGTTGTTTGGAGAATGGTATTCATTTTTGAGCCATATCTGGGTAAAACAAATATCTCTAGGCACTCAGCTTTACCACTTAAAGAAGCAATTTTTAGAGTTCTAACAGTTTTATTTTGGTTGGGCAGGCTGACCTGGCAGGCCCATTTCCAGCTCGGTGTCTCTCTCCAGACTGCCAGCACTGTTGACTATATTCATCAGATGGATGGCGGTCCAAGCGAAGGGCATTCTGTAGCGACCGAGCCTCTGGCAGAACTGCTCCGACTGAGCACGCAGCTTCTCCAGCTTCTCCTTATTCTACAAATACATGTTCACAAATCGTACTGTAACAAATGAAGGAACCATCCCCTTTCACAGAATCACAAAGAGGGAATTATGACGTTGGTGGATTTATTCATAAAAATTCTTACTTTTGCGGCATCTGACTCCTTGAAGACCATGTAAGGCTCTGCACATTCTCCTATGTCCCCCTGCTGCAGGACCTTTTCAAGCTACAAACACACACACACAACAATTTAAAAAAAAATCGGCAAGACAACTTAAACCTGCTGTGTACTTCAACTTTCATGTTCTGTCCACTATTTGCAGTGGATGGACTGCTGACATGGACAATTACATTCAATTATGAGACAATACAATGGCCAAAAAAAAAAATCAAAGAAACCAATCCAAGCCAATAAATGGTCAAGTTAGCAAAATATTATTGATCACTTTAACTACAACAAAACACGATTCATTTATATTATACTACAGTGCTGTTGAATATTCAATTCTGATTGGCCAGAAGGTTTTGGTTAATTTTTTATTTGAGTCTGCGAATAAATCCAAACCCACTGTGCACATGTTAAAAACCTGTGCCTGCTTACAACTTCAGGTAAGGAAGAGAAGAGAAGAGAAGAGAAGAGAAGAGAAGAGAAGCTAACCTTACCTTTATGACCAGGAAGACATCTTGGGAGGGGTAGGTGATGGAGAAGATGGCGGAGCGGGCCAGGGTGGAGATAGCAGCTGTTTGGATGTGAGGACGTAGCATGGCTTTGGTCTGCTCTGAGTTCAGGTCAAAGAAAAAGTTCTCTGATATCTTGGGGAAAAAAAAAAAAAAAAAAAAAAGAACAGTACAGATTTAGAAATGAAGAACAATGTAAGGCCTTGTTTAAAAAGACTGCTGCCCTCTAGTGTTAGACTACAGCAAAGCATAATGACCAAACAAACAGCTGTAATTATTTAAGAAACATCAGAAATAATGGATATAAACTACAGTGTATAAAGTACAGTAGTATAAGTAACTACAGTAGTATATTTGTTGTTTTGGTGCTGTTTTGGATATTATTATGAAATGAGTTCAAAAATGCAGAAATGTCTGGTACTAATGAAATACATTTCATATATACATTGGGTGAACAATATAGAAACCATACAGTATATTACTTCAAAAAAGACCCTTCAGTGCAACACTGAATAATCTGGGTTATGATCAATTTAGCAACTTTGCATCAGCATCAATGTTTTCATCGAAAGCACAGGTAGAACAGCTTACCTTTTTCTTTTCCTTGACATCATATAAGGCCAAACTTGCAAATATTGGCTCGATCTCTATCTCAAACCTTAAAGGGAGAACACACAGTCAGTGAAAAGCAGCAGGTAATATTGCGCTTTAGTGGGGAGAAAAACATAAGAGACGTATTTAACACACTGTCCTGCACTTACTTCAGGGACAAGCACTTGACAAGCAGTCTCTGGCCAAAGTGCTCCTTTGGCACGTCAGGAACACAGTGACGCTCGATTGGCTCCTCCTTCAAAAAAATAAAACAGAAACGAGAAATAAGTGGGAGTCAAATACAAATAGGCAGCTTTGATGTGGAAAACATGATCGAAATTTCCAAAAACAGAGTAGCTACATCACATATACTCACAATCCCTAATAAAGTATACTGTATGTTTTTATAATCCTTAAATCAGCCATGACTTGCCAGAAAACAGGAGACAATTCATTTTTTATGTTCGACACATACATATTTTTATGTGTCTCAGTAAGCTGCAATTTCAGATAGCAGCAAGCGACAAAGCAAAAGAGCAACAAGTGAAGCTGTACGGCTATAATTTCATACAATCTCTAAAGCTTAGAAGGAAGTAGCAGAGGTCGTTGGTGCATTGTGATTATTGCAGCGAGTATAATTAGCTTGCTTTGCTAATGTGCCAACAAAGCCTAACAGGCAACATGTAAATAAAACATTAATTAGTGCATTTTAAATGTGTTTAACTAGGTAGCTTTAGATGCTATATATAGCTACTACTGTTTCTCGGTGAAACTAAAAAAATTGGATAATTCACACCCACAAGCTACACAACTGCAAGAGACAAACTACAAGTGAAATGAGTGATTTGTCGCATGCTAGTATGACTGTAGCTTTAGTCACTAATAATGCTGTTAAAGGTTCGTCACTGAACACATTAACAGAAAGAAATCACTAACACACCTCGTCGAGTGCTGGGTGCAGGGCGAAGAGCTCTCGGTGCCGGTTGCCTTTGCGTTGCTCTTCGTTGTGCCGGTCAATCTCCTCATTCGGCACTCGGTCCAGCAGGTGAGGGAGCAGAGCATCAGGCTGGGAGTTCTTCAGGTCAAATATACTGCATGCCCAACTACCCCGAGGAGTGTCATCTATGGACATGGACCTGCGCTTCAGATCATCCTGTCAAATACACACAAATTATCAATTATCCAAGCTATCTTCTCGTACCTTTTCATTTTCTTAATTCTCTATACACATTTGTTCATTTGTTTCATCAGATCATGGTGAATGGAAACTCTGGGTCGGGGTATTTGTGTGTGTGTGTGTGTGTGTGTGTGCGTGCGCGCAGATGTTTTACCTGATCGTCCTGATAGCTGCTGGGGTCTGGCAGCTCATCTGACTCAAAGACCTGCTTGGGTAAACCTCTCTGCCTCTCCTTCTGCTTGTCCAGCGTGTTGGGGTTAAAGCCTGTACCAAGCTTATGGTACCTGTGCCACCAGTTAATAACACGCATTAAACATCATCCAGATATGTAGTGTATTATTTTGTTTTGAGCCACAATGGCCTATTTGTGTAAACAAACAAAAAAAACTAAATTCTGGTCTGTTGGAGGTTTATTCAATTCTGATCAAATGATCAGCTCTCAAATACTGAATGATGTTTCCTACTTTCGAGAGAAAACTGCATTTAGACACTGAAGGCAAAATATGTTAAATACTGTCTTACGTCTAAATAAAAGTAATTTACTTAAATATTGTCTAAAATCACAATTAAATAATGTTAAATGATGCTAACTAAGGACCAACGAATGGTCACTGATGGGGTAGTGTTGATTTTCCTATAACCACATGTCCCGAAGGCTTTTATTCCGCTTACACCACAGCAATTCAACAACAATTATAATTTCTTATTTATTAAAGAATGACGCACTGTACTTTTATTCATTTATAGTTACGTTTAATGTTGCGGAATGTCCGCAAAACAAGTTACTGCGTGCAACATCTGCTGTCCTAAAGACCTTTCCGTGTCAGAAAACTTAAAGTTACAGCTTTACCTCTGGCTGTACCAAAGAGCTGACACTGAGGACTCTACATCTCCTTACATACAATGTCATCATATCCACAATTACACACATTATTTTTGATAAATAACATGTTTTCCATCTGTTTTCAGTCTGTTACTACACAAACAATAACATATTAGAACAAGCACATTAATCTAAAGCTGTGAACCACTGTTATAGGAAGTGAATCAACACCGAAAACTCAGCAGCACTGTCGTATAAATGTTGTCAAGTGTTTGTTTTGAAATTTCATACTGCATTGGAGGATGCCAAGCACTGCAGTTTGTAATCGCAGTCCAAATGGCATGATGTGATTTAGACTGGAGGAAATCTTTCACACTCTGTACCACAACGTAGGCTTTGTGATCCTGAATCCTCGTGATTTGGCTATAAACAACCCTGTAACTGTGGCTTGTATAGTGCTGCTCTTCAGGACACAGGCTACTAAGTTAAAATAAAATTTCAAAAAAAAAAAAAAAAAAAGTAAGACATAAGAAGCTGTACAAGAAACATGATCTATACAAGTGAGAATTCAGAGAACAGAACAGGTGAAATTACAGTGGATTGAGGACAGTCTAATTACTCATTAGTAGCCTGTAATTACTCTTAAATAGCATATATTTAAAGAACGGTCTAATGAACACCGACTCACCGTTTTAAGAGAAAGATCGAAATGTGAGTTTTCTGAGAGAATCAGGGGCAAGGACACTCAAAAAATAGAGTGAGAACAGGATGGGTACATGCATGAGTACAAAAAAGAAACCTCTTTTTCAGAGATTTCATTATATCATTATATACAATCGTTCACAAACTATTTAATGTTTCAGTCCTTCATGCTTTCTGAGGTGTTGTGTAAGCTCACAGGTTTTGTTTGTGTTCTCTCTTTCTTGTCTTTCCACTCTGCAGGTTTGTAGATATGATCACATGACTAGTCCTTGCAAGTCTTCATCAGGTTTGTCCCACTTCCTCACCAAACCTACCCAAATTTCCAAAAGTAGCCAATACTGAGAGGCAAGAGAATCTCATATAGAGAGAGTCGATAATCTTGCCATGTGTGACACTGTGGATTGTGTTATATATAGTACACAGTATAGTGTTAATATAGTGCCTATACTGAACACATTTCTCTTATACAGTATTTCCTTTTCACCTGTTCAACTTGTGGAATTTGTGTCATCTCACGAATTCTCCTAAACAATAACAATAACTTTTGTAAAGCAAGCTGAAGTAAGAAAAGAGTGCAAAGAAATCTGAGTGTCTTACTTGCGGTTGACGATGGCCCAATCCTCAGTGTAGGATCTGATACAGTCACGGACATGTGCATCGTTGTCACTGAAAAGTGATTAACAAATGAAGTCACATGGGGATCGACATTAACTACATTCACCACGAGTATAAAAACAGCTGTGAGGAACGTACTCTATTAATAGTAACACAAATTTGAGATGGGAAAAAGCCCATACATTCTTACTGAACCAAACTCAGTCCTTATGGTAAAACAGGATGTGATGCATTAAGCAAATGCAGTCCCATTGCCACAAGAGTTCTGTATTCTAAAGGAAACTACGCATTAACTGAAAAGAAAAAGAAAACCCAGTGAAATGAAAATAAGGAAAAACAAGTCAAGCTGGCATGACTGAGTTATGGCCAGTGAAATTAAAGCAGAAAGGAAAGTTGTTCATAAATACATGAGTATCAGGCAGGATAAGGAGGAGTTCTCATTCACTCTTAAGGATAACAGACAGGCATTTCAAGAAACAACAGAGCGAGTCGACAGCGTGGGAAGCTTTACTGAAGGAAAAAAATTTTTAAAAAAAATAAATAAAAAATAACCGGACCGAAGAGGAAATACAATGTGTATGAGAAAAGCTGTGCTAAGGGACTCAAGTCTCAACTCACCATCAAGACCCACACACTGAATTATACCATACACCAGAAGGACAAATTACTGAATAAAGCCCTCTGCAAATCTTGTCTGTGCAACAACACTGTGCATCTCATCTGTTAGACAAGATTATGTGGTAAAATTATTTTTTTTTAATGTCACATTTAATTAAAACCACTTCCATTTTCTTGTACTGTACAATATTAATTCTATATTTAAGAATAATTTTTAATTCTACTGCATCTTTTATTTTACTCTTTGTGTATACTCTCTTTGTGAGTATACAGCGGTTCAAGCTACCATGCACATGAAATTGTACTCTAGAAATAATGTTCATAATGACTGTAGTATTAGAAGCATTAGTATCAGTAGTGTTAGTATTATTAGTATCAGTATAGTAGTAGTTGTAGTAGCAGTAATAGTACTAGCAACATTATTAGTGTAAGTAATAGATGCTTTACAGTAGTAGAGTATTACTGCTAGTAGCATTAGTTGTAGCATTAGCTGTAGAAGTAGTAGTAGAATAGTAGGAATAGCAACATTAGTAGAATAAGTAGCAGCAGAAGTAGCAGTAGTAGAGTATTATTACTAGTAGCATTACATGTAGTGTTGGTAGTGGTGGTAGTATTAATAGCATTGATGGTAGTAGTAGTAGTACTAGTAGAGCATTGGTACTAGTAGCATTCATAATAGCATTAGTAGTAGCAGTAGTAGTAGTAGTACAAGAAGTTAGTAGTATTACTGACAGGTAGTAGTTGTAGTAATAACAGTAGTGGTAGTTGTATTGGTGGTAGTAGTAGTAATAACAGTAGTAGTAGAGGTAGTGGTAGTAGTACTGGTAGTGGCAGTAATAGGATTAGTAGTGGTAGCAGTCTAGGTGGTAGCAGTAGTAGTACTGGTAGTGTTATTAGTATTGTTAGCAGTAGTAGTAATAGTAGTATTGGTAGTGGCAGTAATAGTATTAGTTATGGTAATGGTAGTAGTACTGTTAGTAGTAGTAATAGTAGTATTGGTAGTGGCAGTAATAGTATTAGTTATGGTAATGGTAGTAGTACTGTTAGTAGTAGTAATAGTAGTATTGGTAGTGGCAGTAGTAGTATTAGTTATGGTAATGGTAGTAGTACTGTTAGTAGTAGTAATAGTAGTATTGGTAGTGGCAGTAGTAGTTTTAGTAGTGGTAGTGTTAATAGTAATAGTTGTAAATTTTTATTTGTAAATAATTTTGCTAATTCCATTTTTGTTTTTATTGAATTCAACATAACTGGATATTTTTGTATAAACGCATGCCATGGAAAAGTTTAAGAGGGGTGAAAACCTATGCAAGGCACTGTACTTCACTTGGCTTTAATTATCTTCATCTCTGTGTCAAGCAGAGACAAATCTGCATATCACAAATGCAGTACACTGGACATGAACACACATCACACACGCACCCTTCCTCTGGCACTGCCTGGCCCAGCGTCCGGCACTCTCTGGGTGTGTAAATTACTTCAATATCATCTGGAGGAAACTCGATGAGGTCTCTCAGAGGTCCCGACTCAATGATGGGTGGATGAGTGATCAAATACTCCTCAAAGTCCACTGGCTCCACCGCCTCGGTCAATGGCACCTAGAGATAGAAAGGAAGAGGGGAGGAGAGAGGGAAAAAAAAAAAAAAAAAAAAAAAAAAGGAACAAAGACATTAAAACAGTCTTATATTATATAAGTCTATATAATAATCCTAAGTCTATGTTGTAAGTAACTTTAAAAAGTTTGTATATTTTTTTATATTTTTATATTTATTATTTTCATTTCTTTAAAATAAGGATTTGTTCATTTTAATCATCTTCTGTTATATTCTTTCAACACTTCTTTATTAAACCATGTGGGAGGTTTTGTTTGCTCAGCTTGGCACTGCAGTAAGTGACTCTTTATCCAGCAATTGGAGACGTACAAGTTGGAAGTTCAGGGGAAAAATTTAGCTTACATATATTTTATAAATATATAAATCTGACTTATTCAAGTACTAAAATTAATAAACATCTAGCTATAAATATAGTGTTCACATAACTACATGCATGTGAAGTTGAAACAATATTCTGCCTGATTTTGACCTTTGAACTGTACTAATAATTGATGTTTTATTTCAAGTTTTCTCTTGTACGTTATTTTTACAGCTTTCAAAAACACCCCTAACTAACTCCTTTCCCCCCATTTCTATTTCCTTCTTTCCTGGGATCTTGGATGAATGTAGCGTAAACCTTGTGGTTTAGTGGTTAAGCCTTTGAGCTAAAGATCAGAATGTCTTCAGTTCAAATCCCAGCACTGCCAAGCTGCCATGGTTGAGTGCTTGAGAAAGACCCTTAACTTTCAACTGCGCAGCTGTATCCTGTCTCAACTGTAAGTCGCTTCGGTTTAAAATGTCAGCCAAATGAACAAATGCACCCGACTTGAGGGATGCTATCCTTTTATTGGCGCTTTTATTGGCTATCCTTTTATCCTTTTATCACAACACCTGGATAAATAAGGGCGTGTTTCAAGTAAATGTGACATATGAGGGTAAATTGTGGTGGCACATAAAAATGACATGTAATATATTGACTAGTGGGTGTGAGCTTGCTTCAGTTGTGCTCAAAACACCACTTTTTTTAATCAAACACATTAGTTTATTACAGGAACTCAATTCTACACATTAATGAGTAAGGGTCAGTATTCTAAAAGGTTAATATTAAAATTGTAACGTACCACAAAACATCAAGAATAGACGTGATGGATAATTACCAAAAGCTCAAAACTGAATATATACAGGAGAGATGAGAAAAAGGACCACTGTTCCTAGAACCAGATGAAGTTATAAATAGTTGTTGTGCTTCACTCACAGAGTTGCTCGCTGAATTCCCCCCCATGTGGAGATTTTTGAGGAGTTGAGGGGAACCTCCA